>NC_133344.1:34124587-34224587 GCF_030506205.2 Paramisgurnus dabryanus
CAAGAATTGTCTGATCAAAGCTCACCTGTGAAATTGATGATTTGACTTAATGGCAGCTCTCAAAGTACAAATCAAAGAAGTAAATCAAGCTTTAAATGAGCCTTGACTATCTAGCACTGATGATCCACAGATGTTCTTCATTGCGACGGCAGTTAACAAGCTTGTTTACAAGCCGAGCTCCGTCTTTGAGTTCCTCCTACTCAGCTTCGCTTACAGCCAAACAATAGCGGCGCTGGAGCCAAAGAGCAGGACCACAATTGCGTCCCTGCGGGTTTTTAAAGTGTGCTGAAAGCTGGCGGAGAGCACACCTCGCTCCTTTCGCGGCGCTTCATTCACATGCCTGTCCTGTGCTGAAAAGCCTCCTGGGTCAACAGAAAGGTTTGCTTTCAATGAGAGAGAGAGAGTGGGAAGCGTATTAGCGCGGGGGTTGTTATTGATGCATGGGTGCGAAGCTGCGCCTGTGTGTGCTCTTTGCGAGACAGTCCCCTTCTGAGATCAAAACGAGAACGGTGCAAGCATTTAGAAGAGTTTGAGTAAAAGCTTCAAGGTAAACAATAGCAGACCAGGACTCTTTCATTTACTGGGCGCTCTTTTAGGCAAGGTGGGGCGAGTAAATCCATCCCATTAAATTACCAACCCTCTCAAATGGGGCGTGGATGGGGGCTTGAGCCTATTTATTTACTATCCGTGCTGGTGTACATCCCCGACCTTGACCAGGAGCTACAGCAACACCCTTACACCACTGCATCACGACACATGTCGAAAACGCCCTTTATCTTACAACAACACGGCAACGAAAGACACCCTAAATCATTTTGATGATGTGCTTAAGTCATAAAAATGGGAGACGGGTACTGTAGGAGGCAGAAAAAGAAAGAGCCACACTTTATATAAGGTGTGCTTACATACGCAAAAATGTGATATTTAAAGAGCACCTATTGTCCAATTAACAATTTTACATTTCCTTTGGTGTTTAGGTGTGTATTAGTACATGTTAACGATATGCAACAGGTACAAACTCTAAAGTAAACGATGACGCAAATTATCGTCTTCAACGTCAATCTCTTTTCATGGACTCCAACAACCACACGGATTGTAGGCAATAGTTTACTTCCAAGGCTTTGACTCCTGTTAACTCCTGTTAGCAACCAAATCTTTCAAACATGGTAAGGAGCGTCAACTTTCTGGCTTATGTCAGGAGTATTCAGACCAATCCTAACGTACACATTAGCTGGCCGATCAGGGACACAGAGCTTTCCAAATCCATGCGTTTCAGGAAGAGAGTGAAATCTGGAGACTAAAATTTTGGCCCCAATAGATGGTGGCCAAAACTGGCCACTAGCCCAAAACCCTAAATCATTTGAATAGATTAACAGTAAAAGAAGTGTTGAATTTTAATACTAAAGGTCACAGGTTTCGGACTAAGCTATCGCTAAGTGAGCAATAGTACAGTACCTGTAATGCTTGTTCTAGTAAGCACAACTAATGAATGAAAGAAAGAAATGGCAGTGTTGTGGCGGACGCAGAGGGACAGGTGGGTGTTCGGAGGCACTTCGGCTCATTAGCAAACGATTACTGCTCATTACACCCCTATGGCCGGGCATGACTTGATTTATAACCCCGGAAGACATGAGAGCAATCCTAATACTCGCTTAAGCAATAATCAACTACTTATAATCCCTCAGCACTAAGCCCAGAATCCCTAAACTCAAAACATGTTGACTTAACACAGCTGCCGCTAAGAGGAAAAGGACACGGCCGTCGTTCTGCACTATTCCCAGATAGATCACTGAAGCACAGAAGCTTTCCCTTGCTTTCGTTTATTCCATTGCTTTCTCTGTTCCCTGTTGTGTTTCATTTATTGTGCGGTTGGCTTTTAGGGCGTGAGAGGAGGCAATGGCAAAATGCACTGCAGCAAAATATTCAAGATGGTGAATCAACCAAGAGCAATTTAAATAATTCATTAACTACTTATAACTGTCAATAAAAATATTTTACACACATTCGCCAAATATTTGTTAGTGTTTTGCACGCCTCAGTGGAAAGATATTGAAGATGTGCAATCCTAACAATGTGATATTTTTATGCAAAACAATAATGCTTTAAGTTGGTGAAATGGATTTAAATCATTTTAAATATATTTTAAATAAGTATAACTAACACAAATTTCACATTCTATCTTTCCGTTGATAATTTTTAACACGTCAGAGCATGCATATGTATAATAACTAGTGATGCACCAACGTATCGGCCGCCAATATTTATCGGCCGATTTTTGATGAATTTGAAAACATCGGCATATCGGCAATAGCACGAGAAAGGCCGATACAGATTGTTTATTAATCAACTGCATAAAGAAATCCATTATATGTAAAAAAAATGAGTTAATGTTGTTAATAAAATAAATGCTGAATAGCAAAAACCACCTTTGAAAGTTGTCATGCTGTCTTATTATATTTTTTTAGCTTAATTTGTGCCATTCCCTTTTATGTTGGTCAGTTAAATGTTAATTAGATCAAATCCATGTTCAGTAAAAAATTATTTGATGCAGAAATAAACCACTAATAGACCAACTGTATAGTATTGTATACAAGTGTTTAATATCGGTATCGGCATCGGCCAGAAGTTGTCTGTTTAAATCGGTAAATCGGTGCATCCCCAATAATAACGCATATTCAAAAAAAACCTGGGTTATTTTCAACCCAGCGTTGGGTCATAAGGGAATGAACCCAGGTGTTGGATTAAATTAACCAAGAAAATGTTCATATTTGACCAAAGAATTTAGGGTGACCATACGTGCCAGAATTTCGGGTGCGTCTTCCGGAAGTCATATTTGTTGACCGCACATGTCATCGAGGTTTATTATTTCAGGTTCTATTTTAGAAAAGTAATGGTTACATTTTCAAGGTAAAAATGAAACTACAATGATTGTATGTGTTTTTAATTGAAATGTGAGAACATTGAGGACATATGCGGTTAACAAATATGACTTCAGGAAGACACACGCGAAATCCTGGCCAGGACACGTCCCGGAAAAATGGCACTCATGGTCACCCTACAATAACTGGTTAAAACAAAACAAAATTTTGAGTTGAAACAACCCTGCGTAGGTTAAATTACAACCCAGCAGGTCGGGCTCATCCCTTTATGACCTAATGCTGGGTCAAAATGTTTTAGAGTACTTATAAACACACAGGCCCAAAAAAAAAAAAACATTTACTGTACTGAATGTGTCAACGTTGACTAAACATAACTTTGATGTAAAAAACATTCATATTACAAATCATTGTCATATCGCGAATTGCAATATGTAAATTTTTGCCTTTTTTATTTTGGTATGTTGTGCAGTAGGGGTGTCACGATTCTCCAAATCCTCGATTCTCCTGCATCTGGTGTCTCCTGCATGCCATGCTATCTTTTAACTGGCTGTAACTAACAAAGTAAGAGGAGGTTGACTCGCAGCACTCAACACGTGTTTTTTTCCGCTTGGCAAGCCGACCGGACGCGACATTGGGAGCATCAACGATACCATTTTTTAATTCGAAGTTCAAGGTTGTGACTTAATTTAAAATGGAAATCTTGACCAACTTATTGTGCAGCCCTAATCTGAAGTTAGCTTAGCAACGTGCTAACTCCAAACTCTACCATAATCAATATCACATCTTGCAGAACATATAAACCACTATTTATGTGGCGCACCAACCTGCTTCCTAGTCACTGAGGTTACAGGATGCAGTCTTAGAAGAAAGCTGCCAATTTTAGGCAGCAGACAGCAGGGATCTCACTAGGTTTTGGAACAGATCTTACCGATTTTTAACAGCAGATAATCATGCACAGATCTCACGTACGCATTGGACAACGAAAAAAGTGTTTTGCAGTAAAGGGTGTAAAATAGGAAACGGCACTGAATATTTTTGCTTCACACTGGAGTGGTTTAAAAATACTTTTCTCTGTCCTTGAAGTGAAAATGATGTGGCAGTGATGGGGCCATCAAATGCCTCCATGTGTGTCACAGTCTGGAAAGGCACAGCCTGTTCTCGTGTTGTGCGGCACTATTATTTTTTCCCAGTGCAGCATTGTGCTTTTCTCTTCCATCACGCCAGCCGGAGGGCTGATTGGTTGGGGCTGTGCGTGTGACACAGGAAGCAGATTAGGAAGCGAGCACAGCCGTGCTACTACATTTGATGCAAACAGCCCTGATGCAAAGCAAAGAGACAAACTGTGCGCTGACTAAGCTCCAGAATGACTGCATTAACAGCATGTTATTATTTATTTATTTTAAGTGATTTGTTTTGAAACGGAGACATGATGCATGTGGGTTCAAGCTATTTATTATTGCATAACCTGACAGAACCTTCTCAACCTAACTTACATGTATCAATAAATGAAGCTATTGCGAGTAACACACGCTCAGTACCAACCTGCCGACCATGAGACTCAAAGCGACAACTTTCGGGTTACAAGTCTGGCTCTCTAACCATTAGGCTATGACTGCCCCACGACTGCCTTGATGTTATTTCATCAAGTGTACATGCTAAAATACCAAGTCATCGCCCATTTCAAGTGGCTTTTTGTAAAGATATGTGCTATTACTTTTCTAAGTAATCAGATTCATGAAATGAGGGAACTGAAAATATCATATAGACTTACCACACTGCAAAAAAATTATTTTCAAGAAAAAAAAATCTTAGTATTTTTGTCTTGTTTTCAGTAAAAATATCTAAAAATTCTTAAATCAAGATGCTTTTCTTGATGAGCA
The DNA here is from genome assembly GCF_030506205.2 of Paramisgurnus dabryanus. Classification (NCBI taxonomy): domain Eukaryota; kingdom Metazoa; phylum Chordata; class Actinopteri; order Cypriniformes; family Cobitidae; genus Paramisgurnus; species Paramisgurnus dabryanus. The sequence goes on from NC_133344.1 coordinate 34,129,347, forward strand.
AAACGACCCAATAAAATTAGTCTAGTTTTTAGACCAAAAATATCACATTTATCAAATTTTTGCATAAAACAAGCAAAAAAAATCTGCCAATGGGGTAAACAAAAAAATTGTGAAAAATTTTCTTAAACACTAAATTCAAGAAAAATTTGCTTACCCCATTAGCAGATTTCTTTGCTTGTTTTATGCACAAAATCACTTAAATTTGATATTTTTGTTCTAAAAACTAGACTTATTTTCTTGGGTGGTTTTGCTCCTCAAGAAAAAGCATCTTAATTTAAGAATTTTTAGATATTTTTACTAAAAGCAAGACAAAAATACCAAGAACGTACAGTACTTGTGCAGTGCAAGACATAAAGCAACCTGTCAGATCACCCTGGCAACTGTATAGCAATGCCCTTATATGTTATATGGCTATATATAAACTTAATATTAGAAGTAACTGGTAAAGATAGACAAATATTTTGAGTATTGCAAAAGTTACCCAATACACTAGGTCAAATGCTGATGTTGAATAAGTGTTTTAGCACATTATTGCTGCACACTCAGTATTTACTATGTGTCAACTTGGCATAAAATGTAAAAATAGCAAATTATAAATAAATCAAATTGCTTTGTTCAGATTAAAAATGCTGATTTCATGAGAAGCACAAACAGCTTTCCAGACTTTGAAACCACTGTCTGTTTTCAAAGGAAGCTGATATGAACGATCCCATGATAAGAGGGTCACTGCACTATTTCAGTGATTTATCTTTGCAGAGTAATTCTTTGTAGTCACTGATGCCGAACCCGAATCTGTCCTCCTTCTATCAGCTAAAAGAGGATCTGCATGCTAGACAGAGTGGTACATCTAAAGCCAACTTGAAATCGAGTGGTTATGTATGCGCTGTGGATCTGCAGGCGAACGTTTTAATGTCAGCTTAAATTAAAATAAACACTTATTGTTCTTTTAAGCAGGCGTACCAGGTCTTATGCATGATTTATCGATGCACATCACGCCAAAGAAAATGTTTAATTTTCGGCATAACTAGCCCCTCAAGCCCCTCCCCTTCAACCACCCGTCAAACAAGAGTGCCCTTCTGATGAATCACTCAGCACACCACAATTAGTTTTTTTACACTGAATATCCTTTTTCACTTGTGAAAAGAATCACAATTAGAAATTTAAATGTGTATAGGCAAGATGTATAGGCCTACTGTTACTATAACAATATGCAAATTAATAACCATAGTCAAATCCCCAGACGCCATATGATTGCGCAGAAAAGAAAAGCATGTGAGCAAATATCACCCTGTGACACTCGGCAGGATTCAGACTGATTTAAGGTTCGGATGAAACATCAAATCTTCGCCCGGCTTACCTCAACCACCGGGCTGACAATTTCAAACCCTTGCAGCCAGAAAGCCACACACCAGTGCACACACCGTGAATGGAAACTACATTGTGAGCTAATCTAACACAGTCTCACCCCATGGCGTCAATTTTTGACGACACTTGACCATGCGTCAATATGTTGACGCGGAGGGTATACCTTTCGCGTCATTTTTTGACGAACTGGGGACTTCAATACTATTACGTCCGTTGCATTCTCTTTCCTATTTTCTTACCATTTTCGCGTCGGTTTAGGGTTAGATTACGCAAAATTAAACAGTGTATGCGAAATTAAACAGTTGTCACCTGGCGTTGGGGTTAGAGTTAGGTACGCGAAATTAAACAGTTGTCACCTGGTGTTGGGGTTAGAGTTAGGTTTGGGTAGGGATGTCATTATGTAAATCTAACCCTAAACCGACGCGAAAATGGTAAGAAAATAGGAAAGAGAATGCAACGGACTTAATAGTATTGAAGTCCCCAGTTCATCAAAAAATGAAGGAACAAAGGTATACCCTCCGCGTCAACATATTGACGCATGGTCAAGTGTCGTCAAATATTGACGCCATGGGGTGAGACTGGGTTGGCTAATCGACATGTAGCTTAAAGTAAACACATGGTCAGGCTTTCATAAAATGTAGTCCACATGGTAGCTTTTTCTGACCAAGAACCACTTATATATATATATGTTATAGCATGTCCAAAATGCCCCTATTTGGGCAGGAGCAAAAAAGCAATGTTGCCATGTATGTACGATTAAATGCAAATGAGCTTTCAATAAAAATACATCTGATTCCTGTAAATACAGTCTGGATAATAGTATATTTAGTCTCATTATTGTTACAACGTGCCAAGAAACACATTTAGAAAGCTTTTGGATAAAGTTGGCTGTGGGCGGGGCTATGTTTGTGTGACAACACATTAACAAAAGAATCAAACAGCATGTCTAATGATTTTTTTTCTTCATTGTAATGTGGTTGTGTTCACACACTGCCAACACACATTTATGTCCAAACACCTAATAAATGTGAATTTTGCATAATATGGGGCCTTTAACAGGTAATCTAGCATATTACATTTATACATTCACCAGACACTTTTATCCAAAGCGACTGCTATCCCAAGGCTCTCCCAATTAATCTACTGAAACACTTCTTTAAGGTTTCTTGAAGATTTGATGGCGCTACAGTAGCAAACCCAGTAGATTGTGACGCAACAATTTCCAAGAGGGATGAAAAATACCTTATATGTCTACTTAAATCCAGCTTGGGCTTATCACACATGTCAGCCGGTCAGAGAGCAGACTGTTAGCGGTCTGTGAACATGCTGTCTGAAACGAGACCAGGTTGCTCATTAGTGATGAAATATAGAGATTTTCTCTCTTTATTTCTCAGAAATGAAGTCCAAAGAAATTAATTGCATTATAACCACAATGGGACGTCGACGGGACATTCAGTCAGCTGCTGGAAACCTCCCGAGACCAAGGACTTGTTTTCCAAAGTTTTTGGAGATAGGCGGTGGCTTGGCAGAAATATGTTGTGTTTGGGGCATTCAGCGGTGTCAGTTTGTTTCTATTCTCTCTTTCATCACAAAGATAAAATGGAGGCCAAGAGTTTTGGACCGAATTCTCTCAACTGCATCTGCCCCGAAAGCAGACAGGCAAAGAGACAGTGACAGGTTGATATACTACCTAGCATCAGGTTTCCCCAAGTAATGAAAAGCCGAGCTGAAAATTGAGTCTGTACACCTGTATTTTCACGTCTACTCTGCCAAAACCCCCACACATTTCACTGCATTGAGCTTTCTCCAGAGACTTTTCTGTTTTCCAAATGCAATATGAGGATTTGTTATATGTGACAGTGCCTGTCAAGTTTAGTGTCGTTAATTTTCTAAGCCGTGGTTTGGACTAAAACAAACTTGAATGGTCATGTTTCCAAGTAGGATTTATCTATATTTATTTACTAAATATGATATCTGAAAATGTAGAACAATATCCCCTTTCACACAAATACTGGGATATAATGAGTAAATAGTAAATTAAGAGATCATTTGTAAACAAAACATTTACAACTGATTCATTTACATTGAATCTGATAAGACCATTTAGCATTGCGCTCAAAAATAACCAAAGAGTTTCGATATTTTTCCTTTTCAAAACTCGACTCTGTGCCTGAAAATAGTCCCCTTGGTAACTTTCAATAGCAAGGGACTATTTTTGGGCACTGCATAAAGTCACTACGCCTGTTGCAGCCATGTTACAGCAGCAAAGCTTGATTATTACGCCAGAATGAGAGTATAGTTCCTAACCATATCTGCCTAAACAAAACACAACTTTTAATTTTTCATCGGTCTAAGCACACAATGTAACTACAGAAGAGTCAAGTTTTAAATAGCAAAAATATCCAAGTTCTTTGGTTATTTTTAGCGTGATGCTAATGATCTAATCAGATTCAATGGATTATGCTAAGCTATGCTAAAAGTGGTACCGCCAGACCCGGAGATCGGCTAAATGGATTCCAAAATGGTAAAAATCAAATCTTTACCTCTAGGGGAAAAATGGAGTGTCCCTTTAAAACTTAAGAGTCGTAATTGGCCAAAATGGTGTTTTAAAGATAATTTTAACTGCACTGGCGCAGTCGGAATATCAGAAAACAGAAAAAAATAAAATGTTACGTAGCAACCTTCCTAAAAACACTCATCTTCCTCAAAAGCACCACCAATACTGTAGCATTTTCATCCTCGATTGTGGGTGGGGTGAATCTTTCAATAGCATGAGTGCAGGCAGCGTGTTGGCTTTGTAAAAATGCTTAACAAGATAAATCTCCTGGAATTCAATTATGGGATATATTAAGGATGCCAAAAAGACAGAGAAAGCACATATGCCGCTTTCATCCTTTTATGTTTGGCATATGCAGTTACCAGGATAAGATTTAGAAAAGCTTTGCAAACAATAACACGGTATGGCGATCTATGATGCGATGCCACACATATCTAAAAATCTAATGAGTCTGGTAAAGCAGTCTGGTTTCAATGGAAGAGGCTAATGTCTTTTCAGTGGTTCAGCTATGACATCACAATCCGAAACAAATGAATTATGCTCATAAGTATGACTGGCATGTGCACGAACTCTCAATGTAATACAACCATCATTACTGTAATAAAGAACATGGCTATCTGAAACATAATCCCTGTTTTATTTTCATGTAAAGCTTCATGTAAGCAATGCAACACCGTAAAAACTGCAATATAAACATCTGAAAAGAAAACAACACACCGGTTTTAAAATACTACACACATATACTAGAAAACATTCAGTAGAAATATTTTAGTGTGAACTACCCCTTTAAGACTTTATTATAAATGCACGACAGTGAGACATCCTCTCATCGAGCAGGTCAGTGCACTGTATCTTTTCTATATTAATCTAATTCTGCCGGCAAATCAGGATTGATCACTGTAGCTCTGGGCCACAGTCATCATCCGGGATCTAATCAGAGCGTGGAGGGTTGGAGAGGGGCGCTGGCTGTGGCCAGAACTCCCCATAAATATAAAACATATGAAAAGAGGTGAACGGCCATAACAGCAAGAGGGAAATCCGATTAGCCTCCCCGATCTCCACAGGTGTGCTTTCAGCCTGCCGCTTAACTGCCTGGCTGCAGTCCGCTAGCACGGCAAGCTAACAATTTTCACATCTATTGTCCGTCTCCAGCAGGGGCTACTTTGCTCCATGCCTGCGATTGCGGGCGTGTGTGAGAGGGGGTCTCGGTTAGCCGGGTTACGGGGGATCTCCTTGGTGCAATTTGAGCTTTCACAAATTAATCTGATTTAACACATGCCACGCTTCCCTTTCTTTTGGCTAATGGTTAGTTGCCAGGTACTGTAGTAGGTCGCCTCCAAAAATAAATGGATCACAGGTCTACTCTGATAGGGTTGTGGACAGCATATGTAAAACTTGATGAAACTGTGCATTAGGAAATTGTGCAAATCAAAAACGCCCATCAGAATCTTATTCTATTTATTTTGAGCACAAGACCAGCTTAAAATAGGAACCTTTGCTTCACCAAATGACATGAGTTTGGGGCGGGGCTAATGATTGTGTTCGAAAGTGTTTTTACAAATCTGGTAGATCCTAAGACCATGACAATAGGGGAGAACCGGGACAAAAGTAACGTGGGACGAAAGTAACAAAGCGATTTTCTCCGAGACCTGACTACATTTGCATTTCAAACTATGAAAGTATGTTCAGCACGCAACTTTTGACAGAGCTGACAAATATAGCATTATTTCATCATCGTTTCACGCGTGTAAGTCCAGAAAGCTGTTTTCGTAGCCTGGTTAGCCAGAACTACATCAAGATATAAGCCAACTCGTCACACAGACTGCTCAATCCGAGGGGTGGGATAAAAGGTTGTCCCTCACAATGCCTTTGCACGCAATAGGATAGCGCTACGACCAATCAGAGCAACGAAGAAGGTTTAACTTTTACTGTAGCCAGTCGGCAAAACTCCAAACACATCTTCCTTGCTTAAAAAAGGACTTCAGTAGGGTTCTTTGCTCTTTTCTCAAAGAAAAACATAACTCTAAGTCCTCCAGAGTCGTGGCCAAAGCCGATTCAAAAGACAGCTGTTCGCCAGCAGCAGCCATTCTTTGTTTTACAAGTACCAGGGAACCGTCGCAACTCTGTCATCATTATGTTAAGCCTGCCCCACATACGCTATACACGATGTGATTGGCCTGACACAATTTGGGGTTTTGGAGCTCTTAAGTCTATGGAGAGTTTTCAAAGTGTTTATACTGTTGAAAAAATGTTTTAAGGACCAAACACATAACGATAACTATAAAAACAAATAGTTTAAAAATCGTTTTATATTACAGAGAATAGCAGAGTTTACACCACAATTTTTCCCACCCGATAAACTAACTAAATCTATTTGAATTTCAAGTGTACCACAAAAGGTAAGATATTAGATTACACAAACTACTTGATTTACCGTTAGAAGTTAAAGTTACGCAAACAGACATCTGCTGGTTATACCTGCTGTGTAAATGCAACAAGAACAGCATATTTACACATTTAATGACATGTAAATCATTACAAGCATTTTTATTAAAGAACATTTTCAGTATTAGTTAATGTCAATTGAAGTTTTATGATTTGCGCGAGTACTGCGCCTCACAAGCGAATTAGTATAAAGGTGGTGTGGAAGCTAATATATTTCTCATTAATGTTATAGTTATTTTTATAATGTGAATGGCCCTTTATTGTCAACAATTTAAGTTTGTACGGTCGGGTTGCTTTTGAAAAATTTGATGAAAGTGAAATAAAAAATGAAAATGTAATTTAATAATTTTGGCAAAGATAAATTACAAAATATGTTTGCAGTTACATCTTAACAAGATCATAGTCAGGTACATTTACTAAAAAGTGTAAAAAAAAATCTTGTTCTGTAGTGTTACTTTCATCCCAGCTGACAGGGTCAAACGACAATGTGCTAGTTATGTTCGAAGTGAAATTATACTGAAGTCGTTTTAGATCTGTATAAAATTCCTACTGGTATTGATAGACCACACTTGTGAGTTATTGACCGCATCAAAAATATTATCTCTGTTTAACATTTACCCTTTAAAAATTACGTTTTTCTGAAAAATTGTACTTTCCCCCCTGCCCTCCCCTTCTAGGCAATGTAATAAAAAATACATCCTAGGCTTCAAAACATCTCATTTCATTACCACCATGCCACAACATGAAATGGACATTTAAGCAAATTTTGAGTTTTAGGTTCATCTAGGCAAGTTTTGCATGGGTTCACGGTGTGCTGACTCAACCGTTTTATTGCCATCATCCTTTGCATGCCGAACTAAAAGTTAATGGGGTGGAAAAGTGATTGAGAATAAAATGAATGTAGGGCTCCTGAAGAGATAAGAGATAGAAATGCTATTAATGATAAAAACACACTCATTTGTCTGCAGTGTTGTGTAACTGATGTCCATTGCGAATGAAACAACCTCGAGCCGGGTCGGATTCTAGCTATGTGAAGCGATTTTCTTCAGCATTCAATCCACAAACACATTTCACAATAAAATAGTCCATGGCTGGGAGGGATTAACTATAATGCACATCAGCTCTCTGCGACACGGCTCTGTGAACCTGTGACAGGTGTGAATGTGCTGCCGTCCATAGACTTTAAGGAGATTTCTTTAGTGGTGACAACAATCCCTGTCTCCTTTGATGGCTGTTACTGATAGTTGCCGTATACAGGATGCCACCTAAATACATTACCATACAATCTTAAAGGGACAGTTCCACAAAAATTTAAATTCTATTATAATTTACTCACCGTCAAGATTCTCTTGTTAAAGCAACACTATGTAGTTTTTTTACCTTTAAATAATGTCTCTAAAATTATTTCAGTGATAAAACAACTTTAAACTGGACAAATTGTACTGTTGCTGCAACCTGAGCAACCTCCTAGCTGCTACAAGCACACTCTGAAAGTGGCGGTGGAGGGTAGAGCACACAGCCCCACCCCCTCCCCATGCCTGCAGAAAAGTGTCTGATACCGCTTTTCAACCACATGGGGGAGCTGTAAGTCATTTTTACATGGAATCTACATAGTGTTGCTTTAATGTGATGTCACATTGCTAAAGCCCCACCCACTGACTGACAAACTGCACGATTTTGCCCAAAAGCTTTTTTAAATGTGTTTGTAAGCTTCTGCTTATTCTCAATCAGCATTTATTCTTCGTATTTTTCACACAAAAAAATCAAAACTTTTATGATGTGGTTTTCTGTTTGGACCTTGACAGTCTGAAGTATGCACATTCTTCAAAATTTCCTTTTCTGTACCATGAAAAAGAAGTACAGGTTTGCAATGTCACACAATCTGCCCACATTTAAGCCACATAAAGTCAGAGTTGTTATCTAAATAAAGTTATGAACTGAAATATGAAACTAAAATCAAGATACTGCAGAGATGCAAACCCTGATGAACTCCTCCCACTTTTTCTATATCTTTACATTGCAAGGTGAGGATCGAGTCTAATGTGTCAGAATCATCCACAGAGAGCCAAGCCGATTCATAGATAAACATACAGTAGCATATCTAAAGCAACCAGCCAACACAAAAGCAAGTAAAAACCCATCTGTCACTTTTCATTTTCGCGGTCACATAAATCAGAGACCAACACTCGATTCTCAGCACATTTAGATTCTCATGGTTGTAAAATTAATTTAAGCGTAGGTGCATTACTCAATTCGAGCGGAACTGTGCCGACTTAGTCCATAAATGAGTATGCAAGGTGCAAGTCTAGAGGTTCATTTATACACAGCAAAGCATAACTCACTCGTGGCACGCCGAGTTATTAAGTAGGGGCCCCACATTAACTCCTACGGGCCTCCTTTCTCTATACCCCCGAAAACAGACTGATTACTACAGAGCAAAGGAAGCCAGTTATGAGCATGAATCCCATGGCTGTACTTTGCATTAATTAGCTCGTTCACTATAGCCCTTGAAGACCCTCCGGCCCCTTCACGCTCTTTAGACACATTTACTGTTTTAAAAAATTGCTTTGCACAGCGCAGGGGTCCGTTAAGATTTTACTTCTCGTAAACGCTGTAATTGCAATGCAACCAATTATGCACCAGCCCGAGCGCAACTTGTACATTCCAACCGGTGTTTCGGAGACAGGCCTGGGAAATTAAAAACCTGAACTTCTTTAGGGGTGGCATCCTAATAAAATCCAGCGAATGCGGCATGCGCGATGTAAATTCGAAGAACTCTTACAAGACCTACAACGAGGAGACACAATGAAGGTAAATCGTTCGGCGCAGAGGTAAGGTCCTTTTACGTCAGCACAAAGAGGAAGGACAGACAAAAAGGCTTTTCAAGGGTGTTCATTGTCTTGCCCAAAGTGGGGTCACGAGAGGGCCATGTTGAGCACGGTCCCTCTCAGAGGCCTTTCACTTAACATACTACACCGACATCTCTTCAACACAAAGACTTGCTTCTTTACTGTCCTTAAATTCTTCCTCGCAAGCTACTTTAAAGCAACATTTAAAGAGACAGTTTACCGAAAAATACATTTGTTCACCCACATTCCATTTGGCTGAGAACAGAACCATCGTGAGCCAACGTAACAACAAGAAACCAAAGGCGTAAGAGAAACTTAACCGGAACCAAACAACTCTTAATTAAGGTGTTGCTTGATCTGGAGTCTCCGTGGGTCTGGCAGAGCTTTCCATATGGCAGGTTGTTATTTCACCATGCCTTGCTAATGCAGCAGGATGCGACGGCGGTAACCCGAGCCATCCCCAGAGGCCGCTCCCTCTTCTCCGGCACAGTTCTGGAATCAGGGCCAGTGCGGCATCTATTGACACAGAGCAACACATCTAGCATCCTCTCGCTGCAATGCAAAGCAACAATCCGCTGTCCATCCAGTGTTAGCCAACGGCAATGCAGGAATACCTAATGGTAATGGCCGTGCATTTGTTTAACAAGCCGACTTGCTAGCGGTTTTCATAGGAGGGGACGAAAATGGCCTTACATGTCCCAGTGGAAAGTGAGGCAAAAGCTTCTTAATCATCCTGATATAAAGGATGATTCTGTGAAAACCCAGCTAACGCAATTTTTTGTCATATACTGTTTACTGTAAAAAACATAAAAAATATAACCTTGATATATCTCATATTGACTGAGTAAGATTACGTCAACGATTGAAGTCAATGTGTCTTCTAAGCCGTTATACTAAGTTTCATGTACAGTACCTATAACTACATTATATTTTTCCTGAAAAGATTTTAATGCAAAATAAAAAATGCCATGAAAATTTCTTAATCAAATCAGAAAATGCAGAGTTATAAATACATTTATTGAAGCAGACAGTTTGAACTGACTCATGGGAATGAGTCACAAATGGGGCTAAAACAGCATGTGAGTTCATGTAAACCCATCTGTTTCAGATTTTGTGGCTTTTTAATAAAAATATGAATTAATATCTGATTGTGTTTATATGCATCATTATGCTAAATAAGCTGGCATGTAAGATCATTTAAACTGCTTCATTTATTATATCACAGACAGGTCAACCAAAACCTTATAAACCTGGATTCTTGCTTATTATCCCAATTTTGCTTTGAGGTAAACACATTTGTCAGCGTCAGTTAATGTGGGTAAAACTGACTGTGTGACACCTTTGAGGTAAAGCTTAGAAACCGTATTAATTTCACATTCTCAAGTAAACTGTGAACAGACTATTTTTTTGTGTGTTTTGTTGTACTTGTGCTGTACAAAATGTCGAAATATACAATTGTATATTTTGTACTTTTTGTACTTATACCGTACAAAAAACAGCCCCTCAATAACAACTACCGCATTGCAAAAGTGTGAAAATGATCCATTAACTATAAAACACACAGTAATGCATTCAACAGGAATGAAGTTATATCCAATGCTATCTCATGGCAATTCATACGTATCTTATGAAGTGGCTAATTCGTATTAATTCGTACAACCAAATTCATATATTTTTATACGATTTGCTTTGACCACACAAATGTTGGGGTTAGGGATGGGTGCGGTCATAGTTTTGAGTCCAGATCGTGACAGCCCCATGTATGTTATGTATAGCACATGGTCATTGTTGTTTGTTGACTTTGGCCACCGTCTCCTGTCGTGACCCCGCCCCCCTTGTTTCCCCATTCATGTCACCTATTTCTCCCTTATTTAATACCCTTGTGTTTGCTATCTTGTGCCAGTTTGTTTTATAACGTTGTTACTTTGTAAAATCCCATGTCCTGTCAAGTCCTGCAAGAGTGTTTCATAGCCTTGTTAAAGTCTTAGTCTGTCTATTGTTAGTTTTCATGATTGTATGTTAGTTTTTCCCCCTCGTGTTTTTTTGTGTTCCTGTTTTGCCTTAATAAAGTCCTTTGAGATCATCCATTTGTCTGCACTTTGTTTCTGCCTCCACCGCACTTGTCAGGTGAGGTGTGTTTATTGTTTTATTCAAGATAATCGTACATTTTGCATAACTTCGTATGAATTCATCCAGCTCGTAAATTACGTACGAATTCCTGTAAGATCAGGCTGTTATTATCTCAAAATCGTATTCCAGTTCAGAATAACATTAGGACAATATGATTTTCTTATATCAGATGGTCCTGCATAAACCGTACAGCTTACACAACCAAAGATATGCTGTAAAACGAAGCCTTTAACAAGGTTAAATCTGTCTGCTGAATGTTGCCCTAAGACTAAGCAAAACCTTTATAAATCTGGCGGCCAGTGGAAGATAAATTCATTTATATTACCTAGTTTCTTCTAAGGACGAAAGCACTAAAATGAAACAGACGTCTCAAATGTGCCGACCCAGCAAACAGCCACAAATGCAAATTAGCCTTTGACTGTAAAAAGCGAACATCAGCATTGGACTCTATGGAGGATAAGAGAAAACGTGAATCTACTGCTGCCTTATTATGATGTTGTCCTGCCCTTATGGTGAGATATCATCACAACAGTCAACAAAGATTATTGGGCAATTATCCCTATATTGCAAAATGTCAGATAACTGCTTATTTGGGACCTTTCGAGTTGAGCATAACTGTGCATATAATTATAAAGGGGGAACCTGAAGCCCGTCTCTTTCATCTTAATGCTTTAATGCTGTATTGCATTTACTCCTCAGAGAGAGGTGCTTTTAAACTGTTTATACTGATTACTGTAAAGATCAGTTCACTTGAGTAACTACTTACTAATATCAGTGGCGGTGTAATATATTTATTTACATATTTGTTCAAGTTATTTTAGTGGTTAAATGTCTCAAAAACAATTAATTGACACTGAATAAAAGCTTCATTTAATTAAGTGATAAGCGTTTATTGATATTTGGAGATAACTGTGTTTGCTCGGGCAATTAGCTTCTGTAGCTTTTAAAATCTTACATTTAAAGGTGCAGTGTGTAAATTTTAGCAGCATCTAGTGGTGAGGTTGCAAATTGCAACCAACGGCTCAGTCCACTGCTACCCATCACTTTTGAAACGCATAGAGAAACTACGGTAGCCGCCACCGGACAAAAATGTCATCATCAGAGACAACTTAGTTAAAAAAAGTTTGTCCATTAACTCTTTCCCCACCAGCGTTTTTTTAAAAAGTTGCCAGCCAGCGCCAGCATTTTTCATGATTTTCACAAAAGTTTAATGCCTTCCAGAAAATATTATTCTTTAAATATATAAACAAACAATATATCAGATGAAAGAACAGACGCTCTGCTTTCAAACAAAAAAACTGTTTCATCCTACCTTCATTAGTTCTCTTGTAATCACCTCTCAAACATGGGTAAGTTTCTTCAAAAACACCCAATTTTGAGCAAAAAGCTGAGATAATTCCATTTTTGAGAAGGACTTTTGATAGAGATCAGATGCAGAGCGATCTTTAAAACATACACGGAGTTCTTTCTCTTTCACGTGAGGCGCTAATTCTGGGTTGTATAAGTTGCGGAATAGCGGTATTGCGGGAAGGCCGGAAAATCTCGTCATTGGCGGGGAATCTTTTTCTCTTAATTGACGAGATATCTTGGCGAAATGGCGACTTCTATGTAAGGGGACCCTCGTATATGTAGATAAAAACGTCTCATTCTAAGGTAATAAAAACATAATGGTTCATTATAAAAAGGTCTTTATACACCCCTGATAATATGAATTTGTATATTATTTTGCATTCCTGTCAAGAGATCCTTCTGAAAATTACACACTGCACCTTTAAGCCAAGTAGTATTGTTTATAACACCAAACCCTAATTTAATATTAATAAATATTAATTTCTTTCTATTACAATCATGAAAAATATTTCACATCATGCAACTTATTGAGAAGTGTGCCTTACTGATTGTCACTACCAACAAAACATATGTCATTTTATATTCTCACTTTATCACATTATCTCTTATTTAAAAGCTTTAAAGTTATCATGAGAATTCAATTAGGATTTGTGGACCGGATCACAACAGGACAGACTGACAAGAGCTCAACTACAATCCCCCTGAAGACTTCCAGGACTGTCAATCAAAACGATTGACATCATTACCATCGCTCAAGCTTGCTTTGCACAGGCAACAAATATCCCAGAATTGACACGATAAAATCCCAACAGAACCCACATTAGTCAAATCATCAAAGATCAATATTCCACCTACATACTGTATCTGTATGTACACCAAAAACCTACACATAATCCTCTATATGGTGGATTCTGAATGCAAAGTAAATCACAGAGTGCTGTGAGGAAACCAGATGTATTTATTCACATCTTCACGGATCACATAACCAGTTACCATCAAAGAGAAATTTCACAAGGAAAACAAAAATGCTATTCTCACAGAGAATGCTTTATTTAACCTCTAGGGACGCACATGCTTCTTTTGTATTCTTTTGATTTATATACAACCTGTAGTCTGTGTCTCTGATTATACATAAGCCGCTGCATACCATCACAGCAAATAAAACAAAAGCAACCAATAAATTCCCATGTGACCTTCAAAAGACAATTGTGATTTTCAAACAGAAGTCAATATTCTGTCTGCATCAAAAGACGACCTTATGCATCACCCCTGATGTTTTAATAGGACTACTGAGAATATTAATATTCATAAGAGTGCATATTAATACATTGAGAAATGTAACAAATGTTCACGACAGAAACCATTCGCCTGGAATAGCAAAAAGGCATCTTTCTCTGACACTATGAAATGCTACCAAACTGCCGACATGTTTGCTGCATTTATGAAGCGTGCACTCCTCTCTTACTATTTCAAAAAGTCCACCTTTGCACCTAAAGAGTTAATTTCAGTACCTCAAAAGTACATACTGGCTCTTAACAGTGTATATTAGACTAGTACTTCGAAAGTACATATTGATACCAAATGTGTACCTGCCCCAGTGACAGCTTGCAAGCATTATTGTAAAATTTGTTCGATCTTTTCACAAATGTTTTTTTTTTTTTTTTTGCTTATTTTTGGTTGCCAAACATTTGGTGCATACCTAATTAAAATAATGGAATTGTTGTAAAAAAATTGTAATGGTAAATACTCTATATGTGACCCTAGGGACTTTTTTTTAGATTTATACATCATAACCTGAATAAATAAGCTTTCCATTGATGTATGGTTTGTTAGGATAGGACAATATTTCAAAATCTCAAATCTGAGAGTCTAAAATATTGAGAAAAACGCATTTAATTGTCCAAATGAAGTCAAAATCAACTGCATCCACTCACAAAAATAAAGTTTTGATATATTTAAGGTATAAAATGTACTAGCTATCTTTAGGGAACATGATCTTTATATAACATCCTAATGACTTAAAAGAAAAATCAATAAATTTGACCCATACAAGATATTTTTGGCTTTTGCTACAAATACGCCTGTGCGACTTAAGACTGGTTTTGTGGTCCAGGCTGTATACAGTGTATACAGTATCTTTACAAGCAACAAGGTCGCATGAAGACAATAAGCTTTACCTCTCGCTATACTGTCCTGGGCTAAGCACATAAGCACAATTTAAGAAACTCCGCCCCTTTTCAATTCATAAGTTAGATTTTAAATTGGATGTTACATTTAGATTTTGAATTAAAATGACAGGAAGTTGACTTTACTGAGTCTTTAAGATGCTCATATTGTTTGGCTTCACTTTAAAGGCTTGGTGGTCTATAACCACAAATTACTTCTAAAAAAATATTAATTTTTGAGTTTGAAAAGAGGTATTAACAGTTTTATTGAAATTTTTGTTTACCAAAGTTAAATAGCTAAAAATTAGAGCTGGGCAAAGATTATTCGCGATTAATCGCATACAAAATATTTTTGCGTAATATATGTGTGTGTGTACTGTGTGTAATTATTATGTACATTCATCCCACTGGTCTGTTGAATGCTGTATTCTGATTGGTTGAAAAATGTTCCGTGGGTATGCATTATTTTTTGATAACTGCACACCTAACTTGTCAAATGTCTTAAAAATAGGCACCAGAGCAATGTTTGTTGTAACTGTGGTATAAAAGGAATAATTGACTCCGGTCCTTTGAATTATTGGAAAATAATGCACACCTGTCGTGCCGCATTACCACCTTGGGTGTGCATTATTTTCTTATAAATCAATGGCCCGTAGTCAATTTTCTTACTTAAAGCAACACTATGTAGTTTTTTTTACCTTTAAATAATGTCTCTAAAATTATTTCATTGATAGAACAACTTTTAACTTGACAAATTGTACTGTTGCTGCAACCTGAGCAGCCTCCTAGCTGCTACAAGCACACTCTGAAAGTGGCGGTGGAGGGTAGAGCACACAGCCCCACCCCTCCCCCTGCTTGCAGAAGAGTGTCTGATACCAGGCACTGTTGCACTTTTCAACCACATGGGGGAGCTGTAAGTCATTTTTACATGGAAACTACATAGTGTTGCTTTAACCACACACACATACATATATTCCTTTTAAAAAAAAATATTTATATATAATTTTTATTTATTTATATATCATATAGAATATATAAATAAATATATATACACACATGTAAATGTTTGTGTGTGTATTTATATGTACCAAAAAATTACACACAAAAATCTCTTTTATTTTGTATGTGGTTAATCGCGATTAATCTTTGCCCAGCACCACTAACAATAAAAAACAAGTTGTTTTATTGTTATTTTTTTACAGGTATAAAATGAATGAGAAATAGGGCTACATAAATTCTTAGACCCACGGTTGCCCTTTTAAGTAATCAAAGATCAGCATCACTTACTGACAACCATAAACAGAAACATAACTGCTTTCTGTAAAAATTATCATTCTAAAGCAAAAAGCAGACAAAGAGTACATGTCTTGTGATAAAGACCAAAGGCAGCACTCCACAGAAAGTAAAGGTCAGATGAGGAAGATCAAGTGTCAGAGTGAATAAACATAATGTCAAAACTAAAATACTTAAGATAAATTTTTTACTTTAAATAAATCTTTCCATTTGTTACCCTGTGATAACACCCTCAAGGTTTTTTTAAAAAAAGGCAGTAAGTGTCGATTTGTTAGTACCATTACTCCCAATCTCTACTTTTCACACCCTACATGGTGCTAACATAAATTTACATCTTTAAAAGGCACTTAATTAATATTGCTCACACAAGGGGTTAGAAAAGATTGCTATTGCTTAAATTCTGACACATATCCAACAATGTTTTTTTATATACTTTTTGGATGATAAAACATTGACTAAATTTTGGCTAAAGCAACCCAACAACAACTTGCTTCAAAACAACCCAGAATCTTCAAGCATTTGGTCTGTATTTTGCATATCACCACATTTTCTTTAGAAAAAGTAAGAAATACAAGTTTCTTGAAAGAATGGTAACTCGAGTCATTTTTACAGCTTAAACTATAAAACAGCCATTAAGAGCTTGTGAGTGTTGTAGGCAGCCTTAAGGGGACAACCTGTCTTACTGATACAAACTGAAGTACAACAGAAAGTACAACATGTACTTCAGATTTGGCTTCGCTAATTCAAAGAATGCCGAAAAGGGCAGTTCCTGCCTACGGATACCGCCGGTTTGAATTAAATCTTCCATCGGATGATCCATTTAATAACATTCTTTACAAATTTTCTTTTCATTTACACTAAGCATCCACACAGTGCTACATGCACAACTTATATTTATACCTAAATCAAGTAACAAAATCTTGTTTTTAGATTCAACATAATGACCAATATAATCACATCTTCATCAACTAAAATGGATGTCAAGTGAACATTGTTTAAAGGTTATGCATTGAAGATAAATTCTCTTTTAATAGATGCGTCTGGCACATGCCGCTGTCGGTGGGTAGCCTGTCACACGCCAGATACACAATGAAGCAGACAAGATCAATTTCATCAGGAACATAATCCACTGTAACAGAAAGCACTGTAAGTTCCTTCAGGAAGAACCCTAGAGAACTCAAGGTTCTGACTCACGGTCATAAACACCAGATAAATAACATGAGTAATGCTGTTAGTAAAACGTTTCAGGGAAAGTGGTTTATATCATTAGTTCATTAGTTAAGGGCACAGTGTGTAATTTTTATGCCTGTATGAGCACCGAACTAAGGGGCCGTTTACACCACAAGTTTTTATGCGGTTTAGCTTTTCGTTTACACAACGATGGTATTGAAAACACAAAGTGCAAGTTTTTAAAAACTATGCATTGTCATCTCTGTGAAAACTACGTAAAAGTGATAACAGTGATGTCATGCGCGTGTGATAATTCAGTCTATAGGAAGCCTATGTGCAAGTATAACCAAAACAGAAATGGCGGCCTACAGGACTATGTTTGTGCTGCTTAACTCTTTCACCGCCAGCGTTTTAAAAAAAGTTGCCAGCCAGCGCCAGCGTTTTTCATGATTTTCACCAAAGTTTAATGCCTTCCAGAAAATGTTCTTCTTTAAATATATAAACATACAATATATCAAATGAAAGAACAGACCCTCTGCTTTCAAAAAAAAATAAAAAATAAAATACTTCCGGGTTTAAAACGTTGCGGAACCTGGTGAATAATAGCGGTATTGCGGAAAGACGGAAAATCTCGTCATTGGCGGGGAAGCGTTTTCTCTTGATTGACAAAACAAATTTTACAAAACTAACAATTTGCATGTAGTCAGAAAAATATTTGAAAAAATTAATAAAAAATAATGTTTCATCCTACCTTCATTAGTTCTCTTTTATCACCTCTCAAATATGGGTAAGTTTCTTCAAAAACACAAAATTTTGAGCAAAAAGCTGAGATAATAAATTTTCCGAACCTCAAAACATACAAGGACATACAGCCGTTTGCCTTTGGGCGAATCTTCTGGGTTTTATAAGTTGCGGAAGTGGATAATAGCGGTTTTGCAGATTTACGAGATAACTCGTCAATGGCGGAGAAAGAGTTAAGTTAAGGGTAAGGAGTAGGTAAGGGTGTATGATATAACGATATTCGATTGTGAATGATTAAACTGTCTCCCCAATCCACTTTTTCAGAAATATCATTGTATCGTGCGTACATCAAGTACTCAACAACTGCAAGTACTTGACAAACTGAACGCACGCATCCGCACGCTTTTAAAAGTATACTCGCCGCGGCTACGTGCGGATGACCGCGTTCTACACATACGCAATGCAAATGATTTCTTATTCAAATTATTACTTTACTAGGCCATCAGGGCAACACCGATTTGCATCATTTATAGTACATTAAAGTGAAGAAAAGTAGCCGATCCACCATTGCTAACAAAGAACATGAATCCAACATTATGGTGACGAAAATGCTCCACAGCTTTCTGTTCTTGGAAGAAGTGAAAATAAAAGAAGAGAAAATGAGAGTGTGTGTGTGCAAATGCTGTCTATTTCCTTTAAATATGTGTTATTGTTGTATTAAAGTGTCCTTTCTCGACACATGTTTTCTTGCAATGCGCTGTTGTATGCACACTGTCCGCGCATATTTTGTTACCTTGTAGGTCTGCATTTTTAAATAGGGGCATTAGTATGGCTCAGTAATGGCAAAATAGTCTTTAAAAAACCAATATGAAAAAGAACCATGAGAAAATCCTATGATATTTTCCCATATCGCCCACCCGAGTAGGGTTAAGGTTTTGGCATACACTCTAAAAATGGCTGGGTTATTTTTGACCCATGATAGGCAAATTATTGGACAGAACACATGCTGGGTTAAAAATTACCCCATCCTGGTTTAAAAATGACCCAATGATGGGTTGTTGTTATGCAACCATTGGGTCTAATAACCCAGCAGTTGGTTTAAAATAACCCAGCATTGGGTCAATTTTTACCCCACGTGTTCTGTCCAATATTCACCCATTATGGGTCAAAAATAACCCAGCCATTTTGAGAGTGTAGATGATGATAAGTACAAGGCACTTGGAAGCGTGAAGGGATCTCTGACGTAATCTTGTAAACTTTGGGAAATTTGTGCCACAAGGCACTTGCGGGCATGAAGCCTACCTTCCATAGGAATGAACTAAAAGCATTATTCTTGCTTTGCGCCAGTGCACACGCACCACTTGCACACTAGCTTGGAGCAGAGCGAGACCTTCAGCCTACTGTATGTGGCGTGTAGTGTTTTTTACATGTATTGAACTTCTTAATTTTTATTTCAAAATTTGCTTTCCTTTTTAATTCTTACTTTTTATTGCAATTTCTTTTTCTAATATTTTTTATTAACTTTTTATTGTAATTTAATGTTCATTGCCCTTCTAGCCCATGTTTTCATGAGGTAAAAACTAAATATGAATACATCTACTGCACTGACACACATAAAACAGCATCTTAGTCTTCTTTTTGACAGAGTTGACGAGTCAATGTGATATTTTTCAAAATCGCAAAAATACATATTTCTGTTTTTCACTACAAACATAGCCTTAATAGCACCATGAAGCTCTGAATAGCACACTGTCATACAGTTTCTAGTTTGTATACTATGCACAGTAGTCTGTTTGAATCATCCGTATGCATGGACTCTCCGGATGGCCTCGGATTAGTTTTACAAGGACATGTGCAGTACACACTGAAGACACAAATGCTGTATCGCACAATGCAAATCATTCAACCTCGACCTTTAAGCAAAATGCACAGTTCTTACCTCACTCATTGTAGCTTTTCATTTGCAAGATGAGTCAACCACAAGACAAATGGCTTACTTACAGCTATTTCTGCACAATAACATGAGAAAAAATTATTTTACATGTAAAGTGTTTTTTTTTAGGTTTAATATAAGGAATGCACATCTATTGTCTTCAGCATGTGCAGGATCAAAAGATATCATATACAGTATGAAGATAAATAAGTGAAATTTAAAGTTTGTGGGTTTAATCTCTTTTTGGATAAACTATTAACCAGGTACCTGAGGTTAACCAAAGGGACCGTCCATGCATTTACCATTCTGTGCATTGCTTTGGATACAAAGTTGCCAGTCATGGTAATCCAGCAGTTTAACCACCGATTGTAGTCATGTTTGTTATGCTCTTTCTTGACACAGATCACACTGCTATCTTGGCATCCCAGACGGCAGTGTATTTCCACTGACCCGAGTGTGCCCGGGAGAAAAACCGAGCAATGAAGTGTGAGGAATCAGAACGGACATGCTTCTTCTAATAACGGACGACAAACCTTTTTACAAACCTTCCCTGATTCTGTTTTCCTGGAATCCTGTCAAATTCGATATTCTTTCACAAAGCTAACCAACATTCGATACGCAGCCCTATGGAATGATAATAAAGACAGACTAATTCACTATGAATTGCTGGTTGTGTTCAGATCAATAAAAGCAGGTAGGAATTTTCTTTTCCAGTCTGTTGACCCACCAGAGGTGACTGCATTTATATCTTATTCAATAATAATATATTCTTCTGCACATTGTGAAATAATTGCACAACTTTATTTCATCATTACACACTCCTCGCAGGCAAACCCACACTGGACTGTATATACCATAGGGATCAATTCTGCAACAGCAACCTGCCTGGAGCAATATAGTAGTAATAATGATCAAATATCTAAACATTAAATACATATTTATGAGAAGATGCTTTAAGACAGTGATAGTAGTAAAAATTCAGCTTCAGTTCACAACAAATCCTTTTTAATGTAACTCATTTCAAATCGCTGTGACATAAATGCTCCAATATTGAACACTGTCAAAATGCATTATTTTCATCTTTCATACTGTAGCTCATAAATCACTCAAATCTGCATTTGAACCTTCAAGTTTTGCACTTGGCAACCCACATTTCTTACCACTAAGCCTCACAACCCTACTGTATATAGCTCAGCACTTCATCTAATAAATGTATAGCTTGTGACAATTCTTTGCTGTATGCATATAACATATGCATATAACATATGCATATAACATCAACAAAGGGCACACGCACTACAAAACACTGCTTTAGAGTTAAAAAAAAATGTTCCTCAAGTAAAAAAGTGCAGGTGATATAAACGCTTCCTGGCCCAGCAACTCAAAAAGGCATAACAATATTTAAAGATGCATAATATTTTATTCGCAAACACTAAAAGGGAAGTTTCACTCTCCCTGTGGAAACATTATTTATGCCAAGGTCAGATTGTGCCGTGTTTGAATTGAGCGCCGGGCTGCCACCGATCGCAACACAAAGCCACCTGCCACTTATCAGCTCCATCAGTCAGATCAAAAGTGTAGACTTAAAATGATATCAAAACAGAGAAAGTACAGAAAACGAACAAGATATGCCAGCCAGCTCTTCATAAGCTATCTGTGGGTCTCAGAAACAAGGTAGATGCATTTATATATAAGACGCATCAGACCACAGGGCATGTGGATAAAAGGTTTTTCACATTACGAATTGGTTTACTTTTAACCTATTTTTTACAAAACATTGTGATATGGGAAATTGGAAAAAAATACGTAGGCATGCTAGCCTATTCATTATATTAGGCCCATTAAAATAATGATTGTTTTGTAT
Organism: Paramisgurnus dabryanus; assembly: GCF_030506205.2. Taxonomy (NCBI): domain Eukaryota; kingdom Metazoa; phylum Chordata; class Actinopteri; order Cypriniformes; family Cobitidae; genus Paramisgurnus; species Paramisgurnus dabryanus. The sequence goes on from NC_133344.1 coordinate 34,151,209, forward strand.
TCGAGGCACTTAATTTTCAATCCGGTATGATAACAATGTATTTCATTAGACGAATGCCTCACAGAGGCATGAACGTTCACACCCTGTTATATATTTTTAGCAGCCTGAAATAAAGGATATGAATATGAATGAATGTGGATGAATATTAATAACCCTATTACTAACCCCGATTTGTGACTGGCATTTTTATTAGTCGATTTTCATGGAAAGTTTCAGGGAAATGGATTCTGACACAAATCTACTGACACTTAGCCATTCCGTAATTTTTCTGTTCTCTGTCGCGCCCCGGGTTTGGGTGTCGAATAATGAGTGTCGAAATGAAAGTGGGTCAGGGAAAGGTAATCCATCTGATATCGCTCGTATTATGGGAGAAAAGATCATACTCGGGTGTACAACCATATCAGCAGAGGTGACCCAGAAATACATTTGCCATGAAATTATGCCAGGTTATATGAGCACTATTAAAGATGTAAACTCTCATAAACAAAAGAAAAGCCCCTAATACTATCAATTTTCACACTGTTAAAAAATGAGCCGTTTTTGTGTACTTTTAAAATGCAAATGAGCTGATCTCTGCACTAAATGGCAGTGCCGTAGTTGGATAGTGCAGATTAAGGGGCGGTATTATCCCCTTCTGACATCACAAAGGGAGCCAAATTTCAATGACCTATTTTTTAACATGCTTGCAGAGGTTTGATCTTTTTTCACATTTTCTAGATATGATACAAGCACAGGAGACCCAATTATTGCACTTAAACAGTGAAAAAGATTTTTTAGGAATTTTATTTATTATTTTTTTAGGATTTTTAGGCTTTAAATGAATTACCAACGTTTATTTATTTATTTATTTTTGTTTTTTGCTGTCGATCTTAACACTAGGGTTGCAAAATTTTGGTAGTTTTGAAAACTTTCTATAAAAAACTTACACGGGAATATATCAGAATTGTGGCACATGGATGAAGATGAGTCAGATGTTGAGGAAGCTAATGTTTGTATGTGATAATGTTTGTATAAATTACCCAAAATTTACAAATAACTTTTGGAATATTTCCAAAATTCCAAAACTAAAAGTCCAGGACTCCATGTGTCATGAAGTAAAGCAGGCAGGCAAAGGCAGCGAATCCAAGTGCAGTTTTGATTTTATAAAAAAAACAACGAATACAAATCCACGGAGGAACTCGGGCAGCATAAGACACAACTGACAAAGGACAACAGAAACACTAGGGCAATATTTACACATTGTAATGAGGGTAAACAAGACACATCGGTGTAACAAACAACACAAGGAGTAATTTATGAAATAACTACAAGGCACAACAAACATGGCTGACAGAGACAGAACTTCAAAATAAGTGAACAGGACCAGGGAACATAGAACAAGGCCGTAATAAAAAAAACTTTCAATGGAAATTACATTGCAATTTATGTGAATTGTGGCACATGGATGAAGTTGAGTCAGATGTTGAGGAAGCTAATGTTTATATGTGACGTTTGGTATAGACCGTTTCATCGGACACATGTGCGGTGACGCTATAAACCAAACCTATCTCTTGAACATATACCTCGTCGAAAATAAGAAATGTTTTGGTTTCCTAAGTAATCTACGTGTTGTTTATTTTGCTTGTTATATAAATAAACTACGTTTAAAGTACTTTGTTGTTATTTATTCTTAGCGGAGTTTACCAAAATTTACGCATTTACCACGAAAGACGCTTTTTATTTTGTTACTGCTGAACAACATTAAAACTTTATTTAACTTTATTTACACTAAATTTGGCCACCATTGACCAGGCTTGACCAATTTTCCATGCACACCAACACATAGAATTGTGGGACAGGACATGGAGCTTTCTCAGGAGACAGAAAGTAAACCAAACATTGGATTCGGACATGACTTGATGCCTTGATGCCTATGCCTTTAGAGCTTTCAGACGCGGCCATTGTATGTCGAAGGAACCTTCCTGGTAATGTTTACTTGTATGTTTATTGCTAAATAATACACTCACGTAAAGGATTATTAGCAAAACCATACTAATACTGTGTTTGACCCCCTTTTGCCTTCAGAGCTGCCTTAAATCTACGTGGCATTGATTCAACAAGGTGCTGAAAGCATTCTTTAGAAATGTTGACTCATATTGATAGGATTTTGCAGTTGATGGAGATTTGTGGGATGCACATTCAGGGCACGAAGCTCCCGTTACACCACCTCCCAAAGATGCTCTATTGGGTTGAGATCTGGTGACTGTGGGAGCCATTTTAGTACAGTGAACTCATTGTCATATTCAAGAAACCAATTTGAAACAATTCGATCTTTGTGACATGGTGCATTATCCTGCTGGAAGTAGCCATTAGAGGATGGGTACATGGTGGTCATAAAGGGATGGACATGGTCAGAAACAATCCTCAGGTAGGCTGTGGCATTTAAACGATGCCCAATTGGCACTAAGGGGCCTAAAATGTGCCAAGAAAACATCCACCACACCATTACACCACCACCACCAGCCTGCACAGTGATAACAATGCAAGGCGGATCCATGTTCTCATTTTGTTTCCGACTCTACCATCTGAATGTCTCAACAGAAATCGAGACTCATCAGACCAGGCAACATTTTTCCAGTCTTCAACTGTCCAATTTTGGTGAGCTCGTTCAAATTGTAGCCTCTTTTTATTATTTGTAGTGGAGATGAGTGGTACCCGGTGGGGTCTTCTGCTGTTGTAGCCCATCTGCCACAAGGTTGTGCGTGTTGTGGCTTCACAAATGCTTTGTTGCATACCTCGGTTGTAACGAGTGATTATTTCAGTCAAAGTTGCTCTTCTATCAGCTTGAATCAGTCGGCCCATTCTCCTCTGACCTCTAGCATCAACAAGGCATTTTTCACCAACAGGACTGCGGCATACTGGATGTTTTTCCATTTTCACACCATTCTTTGTAAACCCTAGAAATGGTTGTGCGTGAAAATCCCAGTAACTGAGCAGATTGTGAAATACTCAGGCACCAACAACCATGCCATGCTCAGAATTGCTTAAATCACCTGTCTTGACCAGGACCACACCCCTAAATGCATTGAAGCAACTGCCATGTGATTGGTTGATTAGATAATTGCAATAATGAGAAATTAAACAGGTGTTCCTAATAATCCTTTAGGTGAGTTCCATCTAAACTTAGCATTTTAATAGGAACTAAATGTAATCCAGTAATTGTAATAGTATATGTGTAGTAGCAAGTATATAATAGCAAAGTATAACCATTTTAATAGAAAATGCGTACACAAATATATCTTATTACAGTAAAAAAAGTGCTGCAAGTGTCACATCTTATTTCACAATCTACAATGTGCAAACTATTGTTAATTGGTTCATTTCCTTAGCAACATCCTTTAAATGCCATATTAAATCTAAAATCAGCCATACAAAGAAAGATGCCCCTCAGAGCAAAAGATGCCAACTAATCAACACGTCCCCTCCAATCTAAATAAACTGCTCTACGCAGAAGCGGCACCTCTCCGCGCCGGAGCTATCTTGCCTCTGCAGTCGGCATAAAGACGGATCTTTAAAACAAAGATCTCAGAATAGGATGTCGCCATATAACAGATACAGCTGTGATGGGATAATCGGTTCCACTTTGGTCCCCAAAGCTCTCAGATTATACCAGAACAATTCAGTAAAGCAGCAGTTTGCATTTACTGTGTGCCTAAATTTTGTAGCATTTAGGATTTTGGATAAAATTCAGATGCAACATTCGCAGTGTGGCTGGAGTTATAACAACAGCTCACTACATGTAGCGGGATTTTTGATGGAAAATTTATGCTAATATTCATGCATTGCTGATCCAAACTTTTCTTATGCTGCGCTGTATGAATACAACAAACTTTAAAGGATCAAAGGATGAGCGGATGCATTTGTTCGTGGTGTTTTCGAGTGAATCTTTCTGGTGAATGAATCGTAACTCCTAACTTCAATAGGCTGCATATCACTTTACTCTAAATATATACTTAGTAATGTAACCTACAGAATGAGTCACTGAATGAATCAAATGATTCAAATCACAGGGATGAACCTCTTTCTATCTCTGCTAGAAACAAGGAAACATAGGAAGTAAAAAATGAGCAGGCAGATATGATTATTCACCAGCAGCTTTAAAGATCAGATCTGGTCAGGTGGATGATTCTTCTCAGATGAAACCCATACTTTTACTTGCAAAAAACCCAGTGTGTTTCCCCTTTAAAGGTCATTCCTCATCAACGATGTCTTCGTATGGGAAAAAGTCAGAGGATAAACTCTTCTGACAGCCAACAATGCATTATGTATGACATGGTTTTTTATAGACCTTACTGTGCCACTGAAATATAATTACATATCTCTATTCATCTGCGGATGGCTCTGAAGAATGCCGCTTTTACCAGAGATTCAGGATGCCTCGCTGACTTCGCTATCGTGGCTTGTGGGTGAAAGCATTTTCTCATCTTTTACTGGTAAGACACGTGTGCTTAATAAAGTAGCAATGATGTCACTTAGTAATTTACCTTCAGTATTTTCTTTCTAATGGAAGATGATTATAACAAGTGCAGTAATTTGGAGGTGTTAAAGTGAGCGAGGCCAAATAAAATAAGTATCGTTATATTGCGATCGTTCCTTGAACACTTTGAATATAATTGGTACATCAGTGCCACATGTAACCCCAAAAACCTAAGAAAACAGATTTAAAGCTTTAAAAATAAGGAATAAATGTGCAATTATTATAATGGGACATTGACACGCAAAATGTCTGGCAAACATAACTAAGGTTTTCACTGGCTGTCAAAAAATGACAACCTCAAGCCTCCATGACATTTTGCTTTCCATGCTGTCTGAAAAATGTAAGCGGTCATGGTACCCTTTAAAAGGTACTAATATATACCATTTATGCACAGATATGTAACTTTGAGGTACCAATATGTGTCTTTGAAGCGTCATTTGAGGTACTAATGTACAACCTTTACACTATACAAAAAAACTAAAACTACAAAAAACTGTTGATTCGACCTAAAAAAGTCAAGTTGCCTGCTTGCCTTAAAATGTTTAGCTAATTCAACTTCGTTAACATTTTTTACATAACTTTTTAAAGTTAACTAATATTTTTCAGTTAAATTTACAATTACAACTTACAGTGTAGGTATAATGGTGTACCTTTTGAAAGGGTACCGCCCCAGTGATAGATTGATACCTTTATTTTTGACAGTGTGGAGAGATCTGGTTTCTTCTTAACACAAAGTTTACTTGAAAAAGTAAAAGCACACCACCTCAATACACTTTAAATATTAGTTTAAACCCTATATATCTATCAAGCAATTTAATTAAAATTTTTCCTAGATGTTGTTAATAAGGGAATCTGCATTAAACTCTTGAATGTGCATGTTCACAAAGCAGCAAATTATTCGAAATTAACATCAATACAACGTAACCCTGCTGAACCACATCGTCATAACCCTAGGATTTTGTTAAAGGGGACATATCATGAAAATTTGAGTTTTTCCATGTTTACGTGCTATAATTGAGCAGTGCTTTATTTGCATATAAAAGGATACACCCAAAAACGGCACATTTTTGCTCACACCTATTTTTACATGCTTTAAAGGGACACAAGGCAGCATTTTTATGTTAATAAATCATCTTCGTAAGTCGGTATATGGTTAAATGACTCATTACATGACGAATGAAGACTCTCTCGCCCGCCCCTACCGTCTGTAGGAAGAATACCCCACTTGCAAGTTCGCTGTATCCGACCCGGTGTCCTTCAGTCTCGTGTAGTCTTAGATATAGAACGCATTTACTCCCAGACACTAGGGGTAGCTAGTAGAGAAATAATACTCAGACTTGCCTTGTGTGCCTTTAATACATTTTCTATATAGGATTTTTAAGCTAAAACTTCACATATGTACACTGGGGACACCAAATATTTATTTGACATCTTAAAATAGTCTTGTGAATGTCCCCTTTAAGACGTAGATGAATAGCAGAGAACTACACAGTAAGCATAAGGGAGGAGTCAAGCAGGAATTTCAATGTTGGACTGAACTTTTGATTTACGACAACATAGGGTATTTAGTTCGTCATAAAGAAATAATAAAATATGAACAAAAGCTAAAGCATTATATTCCATAAATAAGAATGGGAATTTAGGCAATGTAGATGCAATACCACAAGTTTGAGATTTTTAATATTTATTAATTTATGTTTCGACAATGATCTGATATTATGATATTTGTATCACCATTACCAGTTATTGATTTTTCTTTTTAGGTCAACTTGGCAGATGTTGAATTTTGTAATAAGAACAGAAACGAGATTTGTCATCTCATCTGTCCCTTCACAACTTGTCAAGTTAAGATACAGTCAATGGCACACGCCAAAAAAAAAGCGCTGAGCCACCTTCAAGGCAAGCTTGTGGGCCTGATTAATATTTATAGAAAAACGGCTTAAGGGCAGTGCCCTTAAGAGCTATCATTACACTTTGCTGCCTAACACTTGCAAAATATATTGACAAATCCCTCTCAGCACTGGGCCCTTTCCCTTGAAAACCTTACGGGACCTTGAACCGACGCCAGTTTGCTTTGAAAAAGTAAGTAGAGCCTCTGCCTTCTGGCTAGCAATGTCAGTCCAATTACCAAACCCCTTATTTACAATCTTATAGTTTCTTTATAGTTTTCTTTATGTCGGAGAGCATTCAATTATAAAAAATTATGTTTTTGAGTGTTCGTATAATACTGTAAACAAAGAAAATTACAGTGTGAAGGACTCCACTTTTTACTTTTCTATACACTGTAAAAATTCCTTATTTAACTTTCTTGACTAGTAAGGAGTTGCTATAAATTATATAAAAAAAGTCTAAATAACTTGTGCCAATTTAATAGCAACTCCTCACTAGTCAAGAAAGTTGAAAATAATTGTAAATAAAAAAATGTACACTGTACTTTTCTTAGATCTAACTGTGAACGCAAACATCAATATTGCTTTTACTCATATTTGCGGTACATTTTTTATTCCCCTGTGCCATTTTTTTTTTTTTTGTACATGAATGACATCAAATCTTGCAGCTTTGTACGGAGCCCGCGAGGGGACATGGTGGTGGATAATATTTGGGATAAGAGGGAATTTTTTTTTATAGCTTTTGCGTTCCCCCGAGAAGCTTTTTGCGTTCTCTCGCAAAACTTTTGCGTTCCCCCGAGAAACTTTGCGTTCTCTCGCAAAACTTTTGCGTTCCCCCGAGAAACCTTTTGCGTCCCCCTGAGAAACTTTTTGCGTTCCCCCGAGAAACTTTTTGCGTTCGCTCGCAAAAAGAGCCTACGTTTTTGCAAGAAACTACGGCGCTTACAGCGTCACCTGAGGCAGTTCATTGATGCCAGCTGTTTAAATATGATATATAACTACTGTTATTAAAGAATTATACGGTATTTCTTTGTATTTAAGTCCAAGTTCAAAATAAACAGTGGCATGTAAGTGGCTATAGTCTTGCATAGCCTTAGTTCACTCCAAAATGGTCTAGTATTGTCACTTATCTTATGCTGATTGGCTCCTCAGCATTAGGATCATTATAGAAATTATATTAATATTTAATATTTCACATTTAGAGGTGGATATAGGCTACCCCATGCCATCTAATAAGGGTACTCCCTACGTATAGCTATAGCTACGTGTTCCCAGCACTACACCATATGGCATCATTGATGTCCGCTGTTATAACTACTGTTATTAAATAATGATATTGTATTTCTTTGTATTTAAGTCCAAGTTCAAAATAACACTCTTTAAACCACTCCATTGTGAAACAGGTCATGTTTTTAGTTCAGATAAACACTTTATCTTCCGTCAGCAATGGTTCAGACAGCTCAATGCATTCACAATGTAGCGGTTTATAGAGTGTTATTTTGAACTTGGACTTAAATACAAAGAAATACGGTATAATTCTTTAATAACAGTAGTTATATATCATATCTACAAACAGCTGGCATCAATGATGCCATTACCTTGTGAACTGTCTCAGGTGGCGCTGTGAAGCGCTGTGGGTCCTCACGGAAACATAGGCTCTTTTTGCGAGCGAACGCAAAAAGTTTCTCGGGGGAACGCAAAAAGTTTCTCAGGGGAACGCAAAAGGTTTCTCGGGGGAACGCAAAAGTTTTGCGAGCGAACGCAAAAAGTTTATCGGGGGAACGCAAAAAGTTTCTCAGGGGAACGCAAAAGGTTTCTCGGGGAACGCAAAAGTTTTGCGAGATAACGCAAAGTTTCTCGGGGGAATGCAAAAGCTATAAAAAAAAAATTCCCTCTCATCCCAAATATTATCCACCACCATGTCCCCTCGCGGTCTCCGTAGCTTTGCAGAGGTGCATTGTTTTTTTCTAAGGTTTTGCACATTCGATTTTCACATAGTTGATTTTAACCTGCAGCAAGTTTTGTCATTTTGTTTCATAAAATGTTCAAATTTAAATGAATAATTCTTCCAGAAATGAAACGTTTACTCTCCCTGTTGAAATTTTCCTAAAGAACATGCAGCACAAAAACTAAAAATGCATCAAATGTTTTTACTAATCTTTGACAACCCCAAGACTGTGAAAAAGTTAAACCAAAAAATCCAATCCACAATCACTTTTTATATTAAAAATCTGTAATTTTGTATTTTTTTTTCATTAAATCAGTTACACCACTTATAAACTTGGCAATTGAAGAGTTAAAATCATGGACATTTTTTAAGCATTTGGTAGTTTTGATTAGTACTGAGTGTGATTATGTAGCCATTTAATTTAGTGGCTTTAAAAAAAAATTCAAAGCATTTTCTTAAAATATGTGTCAATATAAGATTTGTCACCAAAAATCACAGAGTAAGTGGCCAAATTAAGACATAAAAATGGCCAAAAATGACCTCAAAAACCCATAAGGTTTAAAAGTTTGTCAGGCTAATAATGTATTGTCAAGTTTAGTACATTGCTTTCTGGGATACATTGCATGTATACTGCACATTTTGCCAAATATAGAACAGTGGTTCTCTAACTTTTTGTTGTGCAGCCCCCCTTGTGTACAGTGCCACCTTTCGTGGTCCCCCAAAGAAACTTTGTGACAAAAAAATTACAAAACTTTAAATTTGAATTAAACAAAACATATTTAATTATACAATGTAGTGCTGTTGGTTTAGTAGCCTTATTCTTCTGAGATTTAAATACACTGAATTTATAATAAATTAATGTATTTTTTAAAGTCATAAAACCGGGGCCCCCTGGCACCATCTCAGGGCCCCCAGCGGGTCAGGGCCCCCAGTTTGAGAACCACTGATATAGAAGATCTAATTTCATCCTTAAAATCTGCACACAATGCATACTGCAAAAAATCCCTAGAGTTGTACGCTAGTATGCCATGCGAAACATACCCAGTTAGAGAGAGAGAGAGAATGAGAAAGAGAGAGAGAGAGAGAGAGAGAGAGAGAGAGAGAGAGAGAGTGAGAGGGAGGTATAAAAGCAAATTAGGGGTGATCAATATTTCTGTCTGACTGGCTCAGGTCTTAGTGAAGTGGTCTTAACAAAGTGCTGCGGATATTCTCTCGCCGTACGTTACGGACTGAGACACGACTGCGAATCAACAAACAAATGAAGATGTATGAGACTCCTGCCAGTCAAATGAGAGGTCACTGTCTACACGTCACATAATGCAGATGAAATGTTCGCACTTAACATTTGTCTCGACCAAAACAAACTATGTTAAATAAATATGGGGACAGCGTTACTTTATAAAATAACTTAATTTTCATCATTGTTATTTATGGAAGAAATAAAATAGGGCACAAAGATTGTGTGAGAGTAGAAAAGTGGGTCATGGGCAATAACAAAAAATTATGACACAAACAATTAGGCCTTTTTTAAGACACAGAAACGAATTTCAGTGTCAAAACTTGTGTTAATTGTTGCTTTTAATTCAACAGAATGTTTGGGCTTGAGCTGGAAATGTTTTGGTAATTACGTCCAACAAACGAAAGTATCAAATCTGTAACTGTAACAAATTCATCTTAATCTTTCAAATCTCTGAATTATTTTAGCTTTGGCTGTTCGTTTCCATCGTTCAGTTTCATTTCCCAAATATAACATGATTCGATTTCCTCAAACACCCACCCATAGTTATCCGCAGTGTCCGTGCCATGTTTCTGCTTGACCGCACCCACGTTATAAGAGCTGCATGGGCGAGATTCCTTAGTAAGCCTTTTAATTGTCAGACTGTAATTGCTGTTGTACTGTATTTCATTACTGAATCTGAGGTACTATTCCCTTAAGACCCTCTTAATGGGTTTATTTTTTGATACATGCTTTGTATTTGACTCGCTTGTCTGAGGATGAAGAGGTCGAGAGTCGGGGGAACAATTGTCAGAATCCGAACATATTTTTTATATAATTCTTGTTTATAGCCCTGCTTCTCTTCTTTTAGGTTGTGACTCAACAAGATGCTTCGAAGGCACTGCGAGCCAAACAATCGATTGGGTGAGCAGTGCAGAATAAAATAAAGCAAAAAGGCACATTTTCACAGCAGGACATGGCCCTAAATGCATTTCTAAAATAACAATAATGTTTTATAATAAAAACAGTACAGAAGGAGTCCATTTCATCGCAGTGATGCTTTTATATCGAGCGGCGGAACTGTGACAAATAATAAAGTTTTATCCTGTAAAGGCCTGTTCGGGCAAGTCTGATGCAACAAAAGGTCGCAAATGTGTAGCGTTTGCAAAAGCAGTTGAAAGTCACAAAAACATATCAGTCTAGCCTTTATACAGAGCAATATTTTGGAATCAGCAGGGAACACACACATTTACTAATAAAAATAAAGGTGTTTGAGAGGTTTTTCAAAGTAGCTGCGTTTACGTGGACAACTGTAATTAAATGTTCAATCTGAATGAAAATGCTCCATGTGAACACCTTAATCGGAATAAAAAGACCCAAACCGATTCAAGATAGGAGTTGTTCATACCTTTGTAATCCGCTCAAAAAGACATGTAAACACTTGATCAAATTAATAACTGAAACTGGGATGCTATGCGCATGTGTATGAGGCAAAGATCGAGCATGTGTTGTTGAAGGAAGTCACATGAAGTGACTGTCTTGTCAATGTCGTTCTTAAATTTTCCCAATCTCCTTCCAATCCTCTGTGAAGTGATACAAGACAGCAATGTCCGGCCAGTCTCCGATTTATACTCTGATCCATGTCAACCTATCAAATCTGATTTAAAGCATGTGCAATACTGTATAAACACGCACATCAATCCGATCACATTACTTAGTGTTCATGCAAATGCTAATGATAGGATTTACCGATCTGAATGATTTCATTCTGATTGAGGCAAAAGTTGTCCATGTAAACGTAGCTACTGATGTCATCGAATAACCAATTTTGGTTCCTCAAAAAAAAGCTTTTCAAGTTTTTTTTATTTTATTTTATTTATCAGTCCCTCCAGAAAAACGCAATTATGCGATCGCATGATTCAATGCATAATCAGCCAAAGTCCACATATTTATGCGGGTGCCGCATTTTTTAAATACGCCGCACTTTCACAGCATAAATTGCAGATTTCTGCTCGCCAAATATGCGAGCTTGCATGATTTCATAATCCCCATTTTTTCTTAGCCAAAAGTCATATATATTTTAGCAGTAAGTTATTTTGTCATGAGAATGTTAAGAAGTAACGTAATTACTAGAAGTGAACATCAATGAAAAGCTGCAAAAACTGCAAACATGCAATTCACGCAATTTTGGCAAGTTCACGCAATTTCATTGCATAAAATTGCATAAAAATGCATAAAAATCCTGCATATTCCATCGCATTTTTTAAGAAAACGTGCCGCAAGATCAAGGATTTTTGCCCGCAACAATCACAAAAAAACTCAGCGTTTTTCTGGAAGGGCTGATTTATTTATTACCTTATAACCTAAAGAACCTTAATTTGCCACACTGAAAAAAAAAGGTTATTCAGAACTCATTCGCTGCCAGACTTTTTCTTTTTTTTTAAGTTGCCAATCAGCATTTTTTGTGATTTTCACAAAAGTTTCACAAAATGCCTTCCAGAAAAAAATTCTTCTAAAAATATATAAACATACAAATATATCAAATGAAAGAACAGAACCTTTGCTTTAAAAAAAAAAATGGGAAAAAAAAAACATTTCATCCAATCTATATTTTTTTCTCTGCTTATAAACTTTTAAATATGGGTATTTTTCTTAAAAAAAAAAAAATTGTTAGCAAAAAGCTGAAATAATTGCATTTTTGTGAAGGAATTTAGTTAGAGATCAGATTCAGAATGATTATCAAAACATACAGAGTTTAAAATTAGTAAAAAAATTGCTTCAGTTTTTTTATACATTGGGTATCTAGTGGATAATCATGGAATTACAGATTAACATAAAAATTAATCAGGAACACATTCTTTTATGCAAATGTTTTCTCTAAATTGACAAGATAACTCGTCAATGGCAGGGAAAGAGTTAAGTGCCATTAGAAAGAGTTACACGGCACTCTAAAATGCTCGATTCTGATTGGCCAGTCGACTCATTCCAAGAAATAACTGATAACTAATAAAACTAATAACAAACGGTAACCCGGATGCTGCTAATCATTTTGACATGTACAGTTTAATATTTGTAAAGGTTCTGTCTTGTGTTCTGTTTTGTTTTGTGTTTAGGACTTTTATTTTGATATCCTGTTCTGTTTTCAGTCTTTTTTATTTTGTATTCTGGTCATGTCATGCTTCACTTCCCTATTCCTGTTTGTTCAGTATAAAACCGGTAAAATCTGATCATTCCCGGCAAAGAATTGTATGAATGTGTAAAAAGCTGCATTAAAAAGCGTCTATAGTTTTGTGTCCTGTTTCCTGATTCTGTCCCTGTCTGTTTAGTATTTTTAGTCCTGTCTTGTTTTGGATATTTTGGATTTTGACCTGTGCCTGTTTTGGATAACTCTTTTGGATTACCCTGATTTGATTTGTTTGCTTGCCCTTCTGGGATTTTCTAATAAAACCTCTTGCACATGGATTCTCACATCTCTCGCTTTGTGTAAAGCAGCCCACGTTACAGCACGTTACAATATTACACAAAGTTCAAAATAAATATGTCTTTTAATAACACATATGACATTATATTTACAAATTAAACCAAATAGTGTGTTCGTGACATTTGTACGTATAATCTTAAAATCCAATATAAATGGATTTTTACTCTTGGAAGGTCTGCATTCGATATAAATGAGCAAATCAAATATTTCAAATCAATATTTAATGTTTCTCACTTTACTTATGAGGTAAATAGCCATGTATTAAGCGGTGTAATGCACAGGTTGTTATCACGAAATAAGACCCTTCATTGAGTACGTTTACATGCACAGAATAAGCGGATAACTATCAAAAATCTGCTTATTATAGAAAACTGTTTTCATGCGTTTACATGCAAATCAATAAGCCGGCTAAGCAGACAAATGCGTTTACATGGGACTTGGAGAATTATCAGTTTTCTCGCAGGCAGTGACGTCACCACCTATAGTACATAATAGCCGATCAAAAAGTAGACGGCATATCTGTCTTAAGCTATATTGTTGTATCTCTTCTCGTCTCTACAGAACCTGTAAATGTAACATGAGCTTCTATTTTCACAGTTTCTCTGCCAACTGCTTTAGTCAAGCGGAGACTTTTATGCGTTACTTTGCGCTTACTTCTGCGTGTGACGTTTATCTTTCACACGCGGAGACATGCGCACATGGACAAAACTGGGAGAAAGCCGGTTAAGGTGTTTACATGCCACGCGAAATTTGCGTAATGAGCAAAAAACTACCTGTGCCGATCGGTTTTTGCTTACGCCGTTTATGAGCTTTCCGCGATTAAAGAAAACAGTTTTACGCGTTTACATGGCGTTAACAGTTTTACACGAAGCATAATTGGCGTAAGACTGTGCATGTAAACGCACTCATTGTGATACAATATCCTCCGCTTCACGCAAGATCACACTGTCAGGCTTGAATGCACTGTAGATCGTTTCAGATAAATTGTCAGCCAAATTGGTTAAAAATCATGTTTTTACATGGTAAAATACTTTCTCATATCCCAACTTAATATGCAAAGAAAGCTGTAACAGAAATCTATTTGTTCGATCGGTACTGAAAAGTATAAAACTGTCGATCTTTCAAAACATCACTCTGTGGACCTTTCCAACATCAAATCAATAGCGTGAATTTGGGACGGTGTGATCCATTCAACTAATCGACAGCACGTTGGATGAGTGTTCTGGTACGCACACTTCATCTTTAACATAAAGGTGAACCATCACAAAGTTTCAATGTGAAATACAGCACATCAATGAGACAATTCTGTTTAATCGGCCAGAAATTACTGTACGTCTAATGTACTGTATCTAAAGTAATATTACGTGACTTTCAGTGATTAATGGCTCATTACGTAGCAATTCTTCCGATAAAAACATACCTAATGCAAAGAGTGCCACAGCCTCTATGACATTTAAACGTAGACTTCAGTTATACGCTGTCCTTTCAATGGCAAATCACTAGGGCCTAATTACCTGCAAATTAACTGCCATTTCACCATCTTGCATAAGATTATGTGCCACATGATGAAACGCCACTAGGGAGCCTAATCTAAAGAGAGGAACCCGTACAGGCAGAAAATTTTAGGCGGCACTACGTTTGTCTGATAGAGGTAAAGATGTGAAGTCTGCCAGAATAAGTACCCATGCAGTGTAACCAGCATAAGGACATCTTATTATTTACACATCACTTTGTTCTCTTTCCAAAGCTTCTTATTTGTCTCTCTCTCTCTCTGTGTCTTTTCCTTTCGCTCGGATACATACTCATCCCTGGAGTCTTTTTATTGAAGGAGGGGGAAGATACTGTATGCCACAGGATGGAGTGAGTTTCATCAGCGACCCGAGCTTAGTCACAGTTTTAATATTCCTGTTCTCTAGAGCTGAGGTTACAGCATGGCCACTGGAGTTCAGCGCCTCTCACCCGAATTAGTAAATCGCGCAGGATAATGAAAACATAATGTGTCGCTTCTTTATTTAATGATGCAATCTGAACTTCTGGAAAGCTGTGCTTTGGTTACATCATATAGATGTTTACATTGCACATAGAAATAAAAGACGTACACAATTTTAAACATTAGACAAACAAAATTGCACACTGTGCACATGTTTAACAAATAAACAGGCTAAATGTTGTATTTCACCAGAGAAAACGATAAATGAAGGATGCATTATTACATAAAAGCAAGCAATTTTCAATATGTGACACTGGACCACAAAAGCAGTGATAAGTCGCACGGGTATATTTGTAGCAATAGCCATTTGCCAATATCCAACAATACATTGTATGGGTCAAAATTATAGATTTTATGCCGAAAATCATTAGGATATTAAGTAAAGATATTTATTTTGTAAATTTCCTACCGTAAATATATATATAAATGTATTTGGGTCAATGACGTGACGTCATTTTTTTTCTGTCCGTATGGTTTAATTAAATGTAAAAGGGTTAAAATTTCAAAATAAATTTGCAGATTACTTGCATACATTCTCTTTTTTGAGGACCAAGTCTAAAATTTCTGGTTCCCTTTCAGTCGGTCACTATGACGTCACGTCGTGACCGACGAATTGGGAACTCGCTTAGAGAGACCAATCTGCTTCGAATACTACTAAAACACCAATGAACTTGGCATTGAGATATTTGCATAATGCTGGCGCCGCCCCGCCAGGTGCATATATAAGCAGCAGGTGCAAATAGGGAAATTAGCTTTTTATCGCTTAGAAAGCCGGCAGTATCTGCTACTGAGAAGCTACTTTACTCTGTTGGGATTTGATTGCTGAAGTTGGTTGAACTAGCAGTATCACAGCGGACGCTTCGCTTATTCCACGGCTCTACATCTGTTTATTGTTTTGAGTTTAGTGTGTGCGTTGCCTTCCTGTGCGCTCATCAACTAAGCATCTGAGTGAATTTCCCTAAAAGAGTGATACGAGAGAGCTTTGTGCCTTGTTAAAGGCAGCCACTCTCTCGTATATGCGGAGATCAGCGTCCTTTTCAGGATAGCTTTTCGTCCGTGCGATCTTGGATGCGAGAAGTATAAGGGTTCCAGTGACGGTCACGAGCGCTGTCTTCGTGCTCAGGCATCGAGCACTCCGGGGCTGCGTTCGTGGAGAGTTTCTGTTCTCTCTGTGAGAGCATAACCCTCTTGGATTGCGGAGACGACTGTCGTTTCTACGGGAACGCTGTCTGCGCCTTTGCAGTGCTGACGCCGCCATGGTGCGGCTGTCAAGCGCTCGCAGGGCACCCTTCGCGTCACTACGCTGAGTAGGACGGAGGATGCGTCCTCCACCTACCGGCCTTCTCATCCTCAGCCGGTCGAGGCTCCGGTGGAGACTGCAGAGTCGTGTTCTACGATGTCTGCCGAATCCATTGGACCTCCTTCTGGTCCCGTCACTTCTGCAGCATCAGAGGGGTGTCCATTTTTCCTCCGAGGCAGAGTCGTTCCGGAGATGGCGGCCGTGCCCGCTCGAGCGGCGGAGACGGTAGAGTTGGAAAGGTTAACCCCTCTCCGCCCGAACCGTCCCGCCCACATGATTGGTACTTCGGAGCTGCTCGGGCCTCTCGGTCCTCTCCTCCTGTGCCTTTCTTCCCCGACGGCACGAAGAGCTGACGTGATTTGCGGCCGTCCGGCCGTTCAGCTTTCACCCCTCACCTCCCTCACCAACGGAGCCGCTAAGGGCGGGGACCCCTTCAGTGGAGCGGGATGCGTTCCTGGAGGGACCACCCAACCCTTCCCTCCCGTGTTTGTAGACAGTCGTCCGGTTACGGACGCTGCCCATCAGGCATGCCGGAGAGGCGGCTTCAGCCCTGCACGTAATAACGTTGCTGCAGGCTCACCAAGGATTTACCAGGGAGGCCGCGACCTTCAGTCGTGCGATGTCCACCTCAGTGTTTCAAGATTGCCACCTTTGGCTGTGTCTGGCTGACATGACGGACGAGAACAACTTGAATGCTCCTGTCTCACAGACCGGCCTCTTCGGCGAGCCAGGGGAGTCGTACAGCTCCGCTGCGCAGACTGAGGCGATCTCCTAGGTCATGCCCCGGCGGAAGAGAGCTGCCCTTGGTCCACCACGCCGGCTCCTCAGTCTGCCTCTCGCCGTCGGCGTCCTGCGGCGACCACCTCCGTTCCCCTCCTCGGACCCCATCTCGGCAGCGCAGGGGAACCGGTCGTCAGCAGCTCGCCCCGCCCGCTTAGCCGCTTCCCGTGAAATTCGGGAGTTTAAGTGGCCAGTGAAGGGCGACCCGGATTGGCAGAGGATCACTCTTCAGGAGATGGAGCTCCTTCCCCCGATAGAGGGTCGGGTGGAAAATCCTTGGTTTGCATATGTTCCACCGGCTGTTCGGCCGGTACCCACTTAACCACACATAAGAGTGCATTCCTCTTCCCTCTCTAAGTCTCCGGAGGATCGAGAGAGCCGTGAGCGGGTTCACACCAGCTCCCCTACCTCTCCTCTATCGCCAGCGGGTGACCTGAGGAGTCCGAGCTCTCCGCTGAGGAGACCGGACCACCAGCACCCTCATCGGAGTCTGCGCTCTCCGTAGAGGAGACCAGACGACCGTTACCCTCAGCGGGCTCAGGTCAGTGTCACACACACACATACTGTAGATGTTTATGCTGTCACAGCAGACGCACCGGCAGTCCCACCTGTCTCGCTTCGCTGCCCCACCGCGGGTACTTCGGTAGTGTCGTTATTTCTCCTCTTACGGTGCCTGGGTGCTTGGCTTCAGTTCCCAGCCCGTTTCGTTGGGTTTTACGCACGATCCGCCTCGGTTACGAATCCGGCACACCCCAAATTCGGGCTTTCGTTTCACTGTGGTGAAAGCATCCGATGCACATGTACTGCGTGCAAAAGTCGATATCCTGTTGGCGAAGGATGTTCGAGCCGGTCCCTCTTACCGAGATGATGATGATGATAGGGTTTTTCCAGCCTTTATCTCATAGTACCCAAAATACGCGGCGGGTTACGATCGATTTGATTTACGCACCGGCTCTACGAAGGTGTTCTTTTTGGATGATAACGCCGAGGCTCGTATTTCAATATTCAGATCGGTTTGCAGCCTTAGACCTGTAAGACGTGTACTTTATTGTGTCCATCTCCCCTCGCTTTAGACCGTTTTTTCGCTCTGCGTCGTGGGGTGGGCATATTAATACCAAGTACACCATTCGAGCTGTCTCTCTCTCTCCGTGTCTCCATGTGCTAGTCACGGCATTAAAATGTCAGAGAGAGAGCGTTGTTCGCATTCTGCTTTTTTCTACGTCGACTTATAATAGCCCGTTCTTGGCAGACGTGCGCGAACACAGAGAGTTAATGCTTCGGCATCTCGCTCGTTTAAGTCTTCAGGTCGACTGGGAAAGAGCAACTTTGCCCCGTGCAGAGGATCCTTTTTCTCAGTATGGAAATAAGACTCGATCGACTAACTGGCGTGTTTAACAAGAGCGCGCATCCAGTCAGTTCTGACTTGCCTCGGTTTAATTCGAGGGAAGTACGCGGTCCCTCTGAAACAATTTCAGAAGCTCCTGGACATATGACAGCATGCTGCGGCTGTGACGCCGCCCGAGCTGCTTCATATGAGACCGCTTCAGCGTTGGCTTACGATCGAGTCTCGAGGAGAGCGTGGCACACCGACATACACCGTGTAAACATTGCACCTGCGTGTCATTTAAATTTTTCCCCGTGGTAGACCCGGCATTTCCGATTGAAGATATGCCCCTGAGGGGTCTCCTGGCATTCTGTATATTGCAATGCCCTCAGCACGGGACGATCAGCCACGTATGACGGGCTTGCAGTCTCAGGGGTGTGCATAGCACCCCAACTGCCGCGAGCGGTGCGCTGTATATCTGGGACTTGTACGCTCCGCTTTGGAGATGCGAGGGAAGGATGTATTAGCCGACACCAATAACATTGCGACTGTTGCGTTATTTACCGTTAAGGCGGTTTTGCGCTCTCGTCACCTGTCGCATCTCGCTCGTCATCTCCTCCTTTGGAGTCAGAAGCATCTGAGGTCCCTTCGTGCCATTTACATCCCGGGTTCGCTCAGTACAGCGGCAGACGCGCTTCCCGAGCTGCGCCCCCGGTGAATGGCGACTCCACCCCCAGACGGTCCAGCTAATTTGGAAGAAGTTCGGTTGTGCGTAGATAGATCTGTTTGCGTCGCTGGACGATACCCATTGTCGCCTATTTTATTCACTAACCGAGGGCAGCCTCGGCGTGGATGCGTTGGCACACAGCTGGCCGCGGGGGGTGCGTAAATACGCATTCCTTCCAGTGAGCTTTATTGCGCAGACACTGTGCAAAGTCATGCAGGACGAGGAGAGCCTTTATTAATCGTCCGTACTGGACGACCAAGAATTGGTTTTCATAGTTAATGCTCCTCGCGACAGCCCTCCCTGGCGGATTCCCCTGAGGAAGGACTTTCTTTCTTAAGGAAGGGGCACATTGGCACTCGCGCCCGACCTGTGCGATCTCCATGTATGGTCGTTGAGCGCGCGCAAGGTTTAGGTGATTTATCGCAAGCGGTATCTAACACCATCGACGCGGTTCGAGCACCGTCCACAAGACGGGCTTACGCGCTTAATGAAACCTTTTTTGTCACCCGGTGCTCTTCGCAACGCGAGGACCCCAGAGAATGCCCATTAACATTGTGCTTTTATGTCTTTAACATAGGTTAGATGGTAGGCTGTCCCTCCGCCATTTAAGTTGATATCGCCGCTATTTCTGCTCATCACTCACTTATCAACGGCAGATCAGTTGGCCAGCATGATTTAATTATTACATTTTAAGAGGCGCTCGCAGGCTAAACCCCTCGCGGCCTCCCTCTTTTCCTGAGACCTGTCCATGGTGCTGAAGCCTTCAGGTCTCCCTTTTGAGCCTTTGCAGTCTACGAGTCTGATGTTTTTATCAATGAAAACTCTGACCCTGATAGCATTGGCCTCCATGAAGAGAGTAGGGGATTTACATGCATTCTCTGTTGACGTTTTGTGCTTTTAGTTTGGTCCTGCTGTCTCACTGAGACCCAGACCAGGCTACGTGCCCAAAGTTTCCACCACTCCCTTCAGAGATAGGTGGTGAGCTTGCAAGCGCTGCCCCCGGAGGACGCAGACCCAACCATGGCTTTGTTGTGCCCCGTACGCGCACTGCGACTCTACGTGGTTCGCACGCAAAGCCTCAGGACCTCAGACCAGCTCTTGTTTGTTATGGTGGCCAGCAGAAAGGGAAAGCTGTCACTAGCAGAGGATGTCTCATTGGATAGTTGATACTATCGCCCTGGCTTATAATCTTCAGGGTATTCCTTGCCCCTTTAATTTGAGAGCGCACTCCACACGGAGCGTTGCCTCATCTTGGGCTTTAGCTCGTGGTTCCTCGCTAACAGACATCTGCAGAGCTGCTGGTTGGGCGACACCTAATACGTTCATTAGATTTTACAGTGTTCGTATCGAGCCTGTATCCTCTCGTGTTCTTTCCTCACCAGGGAGGGCACGGAGAGCAGACTCGCAAGTCGGCTTGCAGCCTC
Organism: Paramisgurnus dabryanus; assembly: GCF_030506205.2. Lineage (NCBI taxonomy): Eukaryota > Metazoa > Chordata > Actinopteri > Cypriniformes > Cobitidae > Paramisgurnus > Paramisgurnus dabryanus. The sequence continues at coordinate 34,171,804 of NC_133344.1, forward strand.
CGACTGAGGCTCCTAATTGAGTTTCAGTATGGAAGGCCATCAGAGCAAAAATGCGTAATGGTTTGAATTGCTCTTCCTCCGCTGCCTTGGCAGCCTTTGTTGCGGAGCATTGGCTGTCAGCCTTTTCACTAGCTGTATTCTTATGAACCTACGTGTTTGGCTTGGGCTCCACATTGTGTCCCAACGGGTTCCTTTGTGAGTATTATTCCGTGGGGTTAATCCTACCAGCCCACGTTTCCCTTAGCAGAGCACTGCTTTGCTTACACAGCCACGGCTGTCATTTTTACCTCAACTATGGTTGACTTTCGCCCACCATTAGCCCTTAAGAGGGGCGGTGGCTTCCGCAGCGTTCCTATCCCGCTCAGGTAGGGCGCTTCCCAGTCGCTGGCACTTCTGTGGGGTTAAAGGAACAACTAGTGCCCGGCCTTCTGCCTTAAAACCTACCTCCTCCTCCTTAAGTGGAACCGGAGGGCTTTTACGCAGACACTGGAAGAGGTCAGCCCCTAGTGGCGTTTTGGTAGGGATTCCCAATTCGTCGGTCACGACGTGACGTCGTAGTGACCGACTGAAAGGGAACGTCTCGGTTACGGATGTAACCCTCGTTCCCTGAAGGAGGGAACGGAGACGTCACGTCCCGTCGCCACAGGTGCTGCCACCTGCTGTTACGGCCGGTCACACTTTCCGGCTTTCTCAGCGAAAAAGAAGCTAATTTCCCTATTTGCACCTGCTGCTTATATATGCACCTGGCGGGGCGGCGCCAGCATTATGCAAATATCTCAATGCCAAGTTCATTGGCGTTTTAGTAGTATTCGAAGCAGATTGGTCTCTCTAAGCGAGTTCCCAATTCGTCGGTCACGACGTGACGTCTCCGTTCCCTCCTTCAGGGAACGAGGGTTACATCCGTAACCGAGACGTTTCATTTCATTTTGAAAGAATAATTGGGGGATAATTGCAAAAAATGCAACCATGTGGTGTAACCATTCTGTGTAACTAAGATTTTAATGAAAATATAAATATATATTTATAAAAAATGTGGAATAAAATATAATCATATAGTTTAGTGTAATATGATTTTTTTTACATACATTTTTACATCATTTGTTAAAGATTATTTAGAAAACAGAGCTGTTTTCAGCATATGTCAGGACAAATATGACAAAAACGCATTAACATTTACATTTAGAAATAACTAATAAAATTATATATTTTAAAATGATTCTTTTTTATGATTACACTTACATGCCATCAAGGTGGATAAAATATTTAATATTTCTCATTCTTTGGCACAATTGGCGGTTACCCCGTTTGACATTTTCAGGTCCATTCAGTCTTAACTTTCATAAAAATGGTGCAAATGTATTTTTTATTGAATAAAATTAACATAATACACTGTGTGCATTGAAATAAACCTGATGTATGCTTTTAATTTCTCATCTTGCCAAACAATTTTTGTCACTAACACATGTAGCATAGGTGTTTCTAAGGACTTTAAAGGCAATTTTTTAATATTTAGATTTTAGATACTGTGGTTGTATCTCAGCCAAATATTGTCCTATCCTCACAAACCGTACATCAATAGAAAGCTTATTTATTCAGTTTTTAAATGATGAAAAGATTAATAAAAGACCCTTATGACAGTTTTTGTAGTCCAAGGTCACATACAGTATACTTTTTAAAATATAATATCTTAAACACATGTTGATTGCTTGAGTATCGTAGCTTACTGCGTTTAAGAATATGCACCAACAACTAAATTGTAGCTTTGTATGTATTAAAGAGCAAGAAATACGATCGGTACGATAAAGGGAGAATAGGAGTAAAACGCATGATAGGCTGGGCTTGAACCTGCAGTACCCACAGAAAATACCAAGTTACATGTTTATATAAAAAAAACTGCAAAACTAGCACATTTTTCAGCTAAAGCATTGCAAGCATCAGTTACTCCGGATGCAACACATTAAATGTCCGTCCAATGTAATTAACTGTGTCTAGATTCAGAGACTGGCTTTTATATTAGACACTAACAAGATTTAAGCCTGTAAAAACCTCAAACATCTTATAAAACCTCCTGCATTTCCTATTTAAGTCCAGGAGACTAGCTATAATAATTGCCAAGCGCACGTAAAACTCCTTACAACTATAAAAAAGTAACTCATTTTCTGACAAAAAAACACCTTATAAGATCTATGAATTATTGCAGACAAATGGCCGGCTTTCAAAGGTGCGATTCCAGATACCTGAGCAGAAATATATGAGGGGCGTATAAAGTCTGTGGCAGTAAATTAAACTCCTGTGACAAAAGCTGAAATCCGAGTCTCGTGCAAGTAGATTGTGATTAGCTTTCAGCGACTTATGCGAGTCATCATAGAAATTGTTACATGTGTAGCGTGAAACGCAGGACACAATGGACGCACTGTTTTCCTCCCTGCAAGAAAGGTAACATAAACCTCCATCCTCTTTGGAAAGGGGCTCAAGTGCACATATTAAGCCCCCCTCCTTTCACACAAAGCCCACTCCTGAAGTCCGGTTCAAGAACAGATTCTGCCCGATACGGCTGAAGAGATTCTCCAAAAGAAAAGACACCTATTCGACAGCAATGTCACGCTAGCCTTTCGGTGAAGAGAAAATAAATCAATAGGACACAAAGGTGTTCATTAATGTTGGTTGCTGAGGCAAGAATCACTATTACTATTGATAATACTTAGTGCTTGCGATTTTAACAAACCCTTAATCCCACATAAGAAACTTTGGCGCTTCTGAATCGATTATGCTACAGACATGAGTGATACCTCAAAGCTTATTGAGAAGAGATCTGCCGTTGCTTTTCTAGGTTATAGGACTTGCAGGTAATAAGTTATGACTAAGGAGCAGAAAGTTATAGAGCAACCACACAAAATACACTAGAAACTTTCAGCAACAGACTGAACTGAAAAACTGCTTCCATTTTCTCTTTAGGTAAAGACCTAAACCACCACAGATGAGATGTGACCACATGGGGGCCAGTAACCCCATATCATTGTAAAAGGCAGATGTTTTGGGCACAAAAGGTTTAGAGGTCAAAAAGGCGACGGTTGACTCTTATCAAAACCCAACTATACAGAGAGCATTCATCACCTACCTATTCAACCAATTGGCTAACAAAGAAAAACAGTTTGTATTAAACACAACCATGTGAATCGTATTCTTTCCTGCGATGAGTAATAAGGTCGTTTACAGGCCACGAGGTGCATTAGCATGCTCAAGCCATACAGACAATGCCACGGTACAAGGATAAATGGAGGAACCTCAAATCTGACCTCACTTTGGCATTGCACCACTGATAATGGCAAATCGCCAGTAATTGATTAATTACCCGAGATTCAAAGGCGCTATTTCATTGGCATGTCAAGCGAAGCGAGCTCATCATTTGTTTAATTATTTCAACCGCTATTTTTCAAAATCGCAGTCATCTGTATTCAGCGATGAGAGCGAATGCACAACGCACAAATACACAACTCGGCTCATTCCCAGAACGCAATTCTATTGCTCAGATGTTGGCCTTTCAGTCTTGTCAGTTTAATTTATGCATTGACTGTCTCAGATGTTTTTATTTCTTACACTTTTACAAATAAAGGTGGTGCAAAAGATTCAATAGAAGAACCATTTTTGGTTAAAAGTACTTAAAAGAGTCATGTCTATCTTAACTTTTTATGGTATAAAGAACCTTTTTAACACTTTAAAAACCTATAGAGGTAATATACAGCCAAAAAATGTTTTTATTTTCTATGGCATCATGCAGCACCATAATATTTTAGAGATAGTGTAAGAGTGAAAAATAGATATGAGACAATTGCAAGTGCAAACGCTATCTCACAAGAATTGGCTAATTCATATTAATTCATACGACCACATTTGTAAGTTTTTGTATGATTTTCCTTGACCCCTGTGACGTTGGGGTTAGGTACGAGGTTAGGGGTTCGGTTTTGTTGTTGTTGTTTTTACGAGAATCGTACGTTTTTGCACAATTCACTTAGTATGAATTCATACGAATTAGGCAACTCGTAAAATATGTTTCTCATAAGGTCAGGCTACAGATGTGGCCTTTAAAAACGGGCGTTTTCTCCCGCGGCATTCGCCAATTCGTCTCACAGAGTCTCGCAGCATTCTGCAAGTGCTTTCGGGGGGTCTACTTTCCATTTTCCCTTAATGTGTTTCGCTTCACAGAATATCCACCAGGTGGCGCATAAAAACATTGTCATTGCCGTTGTTTCCAGAAGTTAATAAGGGCATTGCTGAATAGGGCAATGCTGTAGTCTGACATGTTTTCTTGCAAAGTAGCATTTTTATCAGGCTCTTTGTTAATGTTTAGTAATTTCTCTTTAATAGCAGTAAAAAGGTTATTGGGCAGTAATTGAAATTATTGCAATTATTTTCAATGCCTTATTTTGACAAATTTCACTGGTATTTAACAAATTTGATTGTCGTTTGATGCGAAACCCTCCAAGTGCATTTTACATTTATGCCTTTAGCTTTTATCCAAAGCGACTTACATTGCATTACAACACATACATTTTTATCACCATGTGTGTTCCCTGGGTTCGAGCCTATGACCTTTTGGCTGCTAACGCAATGCTCTACCACTGAGCTCTACAGGAGTACGTAAGCTTTTTTGGCCAAATACATCCCTTCTAAAAATATTCACCTCTTTGGTTAAGTCATAGTAAACAGGTGCAAAATCACTAAAGATGCAACAAGAAACACTGCAAATGGTGAAAGTCAGAATGTAAAAATGAAGAAAATCAACTACAGATTAGGGAAGGTGGCATTTAGCGGCTTTTGCGTTTGAACTCTTAAAGGTCCCGTTCTTTCTGTGTTTTTGAAGCTTTGTTTCACGTGTAAAAAAACGCGTTATTTTTCACACAATTTACTTATCTGTATAGCGCTGTTTTCATTGTCCGGGCTGATGTCTGTCTTGTTCTATGAAGTTGCTCCTTCAGAAATACGTATCGAGTTCTGATTGTGTAGCTTTTTAAATGTGTTGTGATTCGATAGCAGCTTAGCTTGCCGTTAGCTCAGCTGGCGACTGACGTATTCCTGTGGGCGGAGTTTAGTCAAAAAACTGTTTTATTGACATCATGCAGTGCCGGCACCAGCTGAGCGCTGACGAGGGGGCATCTGAAATAACAACAAAAACGCATACCTACATATTAGCACAACACTGCTTACAGTGTTGCCAACTTGGCGACTTTGTCGCTAGATTTAGCGACTTTTCAGACCCCTTTAACGACTTATTTTCAAAAAAGCGACTAGCGACAAATCTAGCGACTTTTTCTGGCGTTGTTGGAGACTTTTGGAGACTTTTTACTTGACATTCACTCTTCTCAATGAGCAGCTACCGCTGCTTCTGTGGGCTCCACCCCCGTCCCAAAGCATTCACAGGCGGTCTAGTCCTCGCGCAGCAGAGCAGAGTCTCTCTCAGCTGCAGTCAGGGCAGGAGAAGTGGTTATCTATCCGCGTCCAGACGGCATAATCATGCATGCGGGAAGCCGGAGCAGGCGGATCCCGCGATGGCTTACATTAATGGCGAGATGTAAATGTAAAATGGTCTTTGAATAAAATGAATCACTGTACATAAAAAAAAATTTACTTGAGGGAGCTGAGCAGCAGCACATTTAGAACAGACAAACTGTTTGGAGCTGACGCGTTAATGGGCTATTTACCTACAAAACAACGTTTCCCATCATTTATCAGTGTATGTTTTGAAACTGGACTGTTTGGCCATATAAACATCAACATACACACATTTCGTTTTATGAGAACATAAGCAGATAAACAACGAGAAAACATTTTCAAGCATTCACGTGTTTTAAAATGAAATTTTTGACAGTTCAGAGAGAAAGAGAAATGTGAAATAATGTAGTAAGCCAATGTAGTAAGAATGCAAATGCGACGTGATGACGTCACTGTTATGCAAATGACGCAATGACGTAATCGGCGACATTTAGCGACTTTCCAAGCAAGCTTTAGCTACTTTCCATTGAAAATAGTTGGCAACACTGACTGCTTATTTGGAGCTCAGACCCCGAGTGGCAGATGCTGTAGTTTCTTTCTTTTAAATCCATATTCGAATGTCTGTAGTGAAATTAGTTAAATCAATATACAGTACAACCTTGAAATTAAGGATTGTTCTTAGCCTTTGTGTTTGCTTTTCGTAGTGCAAGAAATTTAACGTAACGTTATTAGGGTGGGGAGCACGCTTAGGTAAGCGACCAGTCAAAATTCGACCTTGCCTTAAAGACTGACCGTCCTTAACTAAAATATTGCTATTTTAGCTTATTATTTGCTTTATAAAGAAAATACGGCTCTCCTGATTTTTCAATCAACCAATCAGATTTCAGAAATAAGTTTACAGTTTGTTTTAAGTTTAAGCTTACAACCAGGATTAGCTGCTTCTAGACCATTGTTTTTCACTTTTTCATCATGTCCCTCTACTTTTAGGGTTTGTTTATGGTTAGGGTTTGGGTTTGGGGTGGGTTTAGGTTTTATTTAGAAAAATGTTGTCCTTGGGTCAACACAATATAATGTTGCCCTGAGGACATCAACCACTTGGCAAAATCAGTTTGAGCAAGAAAATACACTAGGCAAATGTGATTTTTAAATAGCACATTTTATCATTAAAATCCCATTCAACATTAATCATGATCTGAAGGGGCGGGATAGTGCCGGCCCTGCTCTCATGTTGTTCTTCACATGTTTGAGTTTCTTTATTATGTTGAACACAAAATATGATATTTTGATAAATGATGGCAAGCACACAGTCGACAGTATTCATTGACTTCAATAGTACCAGTCAAGTCAATGGTTACTGCCAACTGTGTGCTTTCCATAATTTATTAAATTATCTTCTTTTGTCTTCAAAGGAATAATGAAACCCATACTCAAGTTTAGAGCAACACGAGTAAATGACAGAATTTTCATTTGGGGTTGAACTAGCCCTTTAATTAGAGTCGTTCACATTATAACTATAAAAATATAGTTTTAAAAATCTTTTTTTAAGAGAATGGCGGAGTTCACACCACAACTACAATGATAAAGATACAGGGAACAATATCGTTGGGATCACTCGCTGAGTGATTTTTTCACAAATGATTATTACTTAAACGACTTTACGTAAAATTACTTCAGGTGTCCAGCGCTGTTGCAGTTGCAGGGAAATTGACTTCATAATGATTTTATTCTACTACACTGACTATACCAAAAGGTAAATATTAGATTACACAAACTACTGTAGAGATACGCAAAACGCAGTGTTTTGAGAAATCTGCTGGTTGTAGCCGCTGTAAATGCAACAAGAACAGCATATTATACATTTAATGACATGTGACAACATGTCATAACATAATGACATAACAATAAAAAAAAAATTTGAAGAGTATAGCACCTCGTGAGCAAACTAGCATAAAGTTATTGTTAAAGTCCGGTGATGTAGACGCTAATATAGTTATCATTATAATGTGAACAGCCCTTAAAAGTATGCTGGCTATAAATTAATGTGGATGAAATCAATCGGCCAACTTGATCTCTGAAGAATCTGATGAGAAATGTTTAAATTTAAACTTAAATATCTGACATTTTGCAGACTTGACATCACATCAAATCCAAACACAAAGATCTCTGAAAACTTTACAGGAGATCACTTAAGGTTGTATTTTCTCAAAAGAAAAATCTGAGAAGCAGGAACCCAAAACTAAAGTCTCCATTTGTCCTCCGTGTACCATAATTGTGACCGTCCAGGAGAAACAATTGTGAGATCTCATCTGTGATTTTTTATTTCTATGGGTTTACGAGAAACTGTGCCTTCCCCATTCACTGGGAAAAAATTAAAACCTTGGAAAATAGATGTTTTGTTTAAAATCTGAAATTGCAGCAAAACTTATTTCGTTCTTTGTGTAAAATAGCTAGATCGGGGGGAGTATACCTGCTGAAATTGCATGGGAATAGGTGCCCAGACTATGAAGCAGGATATCTTAAAAGTCATTTGAATGTAAATGTGGCAGCTGTTATCCCTGATACCACTTTCAGAATACACAATGTCCAGGCCCACTGGAGTGAAGAAAAAGCTTTTCTTTCCTCCAACTGTGTGAAAAAACAGTCGTCAAGAGAAAAGCCAGAATCACATTTCATAAAAACACAAGCTACACTTCACATTTAAAACGCAACGCCGCAAAGCCCCGACAGCTGCTCGGCCGCACCGACAATCCGTCTTTTCAAAGAGAATTTTCTCAAGATTAACCAAGTTTCACAAGAGAAAGAGTGAGAAAATTCCCTCATTCAGCAAATCCAAGCGGTTCGGTTGACCAGTCACCGTTGAGTGATTTTGGAAATGAAGAGAATTACGGTATTTTCACCCCTCTTCCAACTTTCAAGTCCAATAAAACGCCGTTATCTCGACAGGCTGCCATTAGCCGTACTGTACGTGCGATAAATCACAGCATGACAGGGCGCAGCTTCAACTAAACCAATGCTCCGGGCAAGCAAACACCCCCCCGCCCTGCACCCTATGCACTCATCATCACATTAATAGCGCTCGTGTTGAGAAGGTGAACGCGTTCGTGAAGTCGAGCTAATGCGTGAACTGTATCGAGTGACAATGATGTATATGCTGTCTGATGGGGACAAAGCAGTCGCTTGAGCGTAACAAACATTAGCGGATCCCTCCCTAAACAAGTGATCATGACAATGAGCTTCATGTACTGTAGGATTTACTCTTGCTGTCGAGTGTAACGCTGTTTAAACAAACAGGAGCGGAAAACTATTGTTATGCGTAAGACCTTCCGACTGCTACCACTTGTAGCATAAGCTTGTCTTCACAGAATTTCGGGAAAAGTGTTAAATAATTCATCAATTATCACAACTGGAGTAAAAATGAATATTAAGCTATCAAAGCATGTCCATCAAGGTTGAATTAATTTTGCAATATACCACTGATATGCAAGATAACATGTCAAACGTTAGTTTCGTATTTGCACAGAAATATTTATTTAAGTATAAAATATATTTATTAACATACCAACATATATTTAGTTTGAAGGTTTCTTCTTTGTTAATCACGCACAAATTAAGCAAACATACAATGCAAGACTTTTTCCAATGTTCCCGCTGTCGAAAACAAATCCAGGATTAAAAACTAAATTCTCACAATTCTATGCATTTATTTATTTTGCAAACTGACTATTGGGACAAACTGGTTAGGTGTAAGTCATGCTTTTAATCTTGGTGAAAACACATGCATAATGAGGGAGTGGGTGGTATTTACAACGCTATAAATTGACATACAATAAAACCCTAATTGTATAAGCAGCAAAAGAGCCACAGAGGGTCACACAACTTTCCCATTGATCCCAAATGGACTGAGCACCCAGTGGGTCACTGCTTTAATGCAGTTCATTGATCTGGTTTTGCACGTATACACTTTTCCCCCACACCACAAAAAATAAAATAAAATTCACTATCAAGCAATGTACTGAACATGAGCTTTATCTTATGGAAACACTACACCGATTACAGTTTATTACAACATACCTTACATTACATGTAGTTTTGATGGGAATTTCACAATTTAAAGTTAAAACTTGGTTAAAATTTAAATATTTGCATGGTACCAATTACCAATAAGGGCTGTCACAGTATCAGACCCCCCCCCCCCCCAAAAAAACACGATAATGGTAATGTCGACCAATTGCTCCATTTGCAAAACAGGTCACATCACTACAGGTTTTGGGCATGTGCTGCATGAAATGAAGATGTACAACTTAAAATGCCTTAAAAAAGCCTTACCAAAGATAAGCATAATCAGTAAGATTATACCCAAGTTAGCTAAATGCCTTAAAACTCAATATTGCCAGCAGTGCTGTTAACCCTTTCTCGGCAAGCAGATGAGATAAGCTCTGTTTTTGGGTTTGATTTATTTAACATGATATGAATATTTTCTTATTTTAATATCATGATAATTGCCAAAACCAGTATATTGCAATCCCCTAGTAACAATATATTATCATGTCACCTTCCTATGTTCTTTATTCCTTTAATGCTTTCATAGAAACCTCTATACTGGTGTTAAAACAGCACACATACTGTCTGAACATGCTGAAGTTAATTTAAAGGGGCGGTTTAATGCTATTTCATGCATTCTGACTTATTACTAGGTTTAAGAGCTGTAATTTGCTAAACAAATGCAAAGTGTCAAAAAAAGCAGTTAGGCATTTTTAACGGTGACATCATATTTAAGCATATATGCGGATGTGCATGTCGCGAATGTGCTGCCACATTGTATTGTATTGTAATGAAATTTGTTATTATGTTGATTTAATGTAATTAGATGCTCAAATAAACTAAAAATGATGATGATGATGATGATGAGGTTTTTCATCGCTAAAAGAGAGTTAGGCAACTTACAGCAAAGCACAAATGACAACAGGTTTACTCGAGACAGCGCGAGCTAGCATGAAGGTAAAGCTAATCTTTTACATTATAGCCATGACGCAGTGAAGATTCTCTCAGACCAATCAGTGATCTACAGTGTTTTCGCATCACGTTTTGGTATCAGCTCGGGTAGCTTGGAACCCCAACCGAGGTGGTACTAAAAAAAGTATTGGGTACAACTGCACCCAGTGGAAAACCCCCCAAAAGTAAGCTGACACGACACAAACCAAAACCGTGGGGTACTATGCAATGGAAAAGCGCCATTAGTGACCCCATATTCCTTTTATGGGCACTTCCCTCCGGAAAAAGCACGCCCACACGTCTATCAGAGTGAGAATCCTTCGAGTAGAAGTCACAGGTATTACTTTATGTTACAGCTTTGTATTTTAATCTCAACAATGAAACAAAAGAAGACATTTGTTTTTGGATATAAGGAGAAGAAAGCCTTGTTCAGCGTTCCAAGTAAGCCAGCCTTATGAAAACAATGGATATAGTTTGGTTATCCAGGGTAGCAGCGAAGTTATTTGTTCGTGTTTGTTTAACGCTGGATTTTGTTGAAATGGTGCGGTCCCAAACGGGTCATGAGTTGCAGGCGGTAAGTAAAACTGCATCAAATGTGTTTTGTTGGCAATCAGCGCATAAGTGCATATAATGTAAACGACACCAACATAGCGAATCAAAAGTTATCCAGAGATAGTGACTCGCCATCTTGGATTTCATGCTTTTCCGAATCCAGTCTCATGGAGATGCGTATAAATAGCACGAAGTGTGAAAAATCGTGCAATACATATGATACGCCAGTCGTTCCCGTTCACTTAAAACGGCGCATCTCTTTTGTCGTTTTGTGTCATTGGTTTCTCAAATTTTTTTCTATTTTTTTACCATTGTCGCTTGGGTTTGGAACAACTTTTTGTTACATAAAATGACATCCTAACCCAAACCCCAATTCTAACCCCAACTCCAAGCGACCATGGCCTAAAAACTGACAAAACATGGAGAAACCTATATATCAAATAAAATCCTAAAGCAAATCTCAAATCTAACCCCAAACCCAAGGGAAAATGTGGTTTAAAAAACAGAAAAAAATTAAGAAACCAATACATAAAACGAAAAAAAAGATGTGCCGTTTTAAGTGAATGTTTTCACACTTTGTGCCATGTATATCTATATGAGACTGGGTAGGCTTTTCCAGAAACAATTTCTTTGCAAACTGCGTCATCAAACATGACTGAATTCATAAAGTTTCTCTTTGAATCTATTGGTCAGACAAAACGAGAGTTCCCGCCCTTAAACCCACACCATTGGTGAGCCAATGATGCTCCTGTAGCTGTTTGCAATGCTAAAACAAACACAGCAATGTTTTGATAGCACCACCGAGTTTACACGTTTAGCAGAAATCAATCAACAGCTGGCTTAGCGCTTGTGTTTCCATATTAAGATGGGATAGGAAAATCATATTTATTTATTTATTCTTAAAGCAATTCCAGCATCTCTGAATATATTCATGGCAAAAGCCGGTTAATCTTCACAAAATTTTGTTGATCTACACACTCGTTGGGAGAAGGAAAATTGTGACATCTCCAATTCACCTAGCTTGCAAGTTTTTGGACTGTGAAAGGACACAAGAGTTGTAAACCCATGTTGTCACAGCGAGAACATGGAAATGCCACACAGAAAGACCTTCTGACCCAGCCAGGGCCGAAAAGCTTTTTAATATCGATAATCTAAAAACATCTCCTTTAAGACAAATGAGAAAGGATTAAACTTGTTAAACCACGCAAACCTTAATGCATGGGTAGTCCAACTCTTCTTTTGGACTAATGGTGTATCACGATATGTTCCTGGGCAGTGGCTGAACGGTAAAAAAAAAACTTCACCGCACGAGAGGCTTGTGAAGACAGAGATCAGATGAGTGCAGCACTGCAGGGATAAAGAGTCATGGCAGGGGTGCAATTCGGGGCTCCTTAATAAGAAGGAAGGTGCAACAGAGGAACAATGAGCAACACTTCACCACACACCTTCCAATGAAGTCTATATTCTCAGCAGCTCAGCTATGAAGCCTTATTACACAAGAGACTCCCTATACATACTAGAAGATTCACTGGGGAGCCTGAGCAATTCATTGGTTTGCTTCTATCATTGTTTCGTCTCGTTGTGGTTCTTTGGATGACTTCAAACAACATAGTGGTTTATGAAATGAAACTACAACCACAGGGGAAGCCCTTAGATCAACTGAACGAAGGAATTTTGGCAAACTTACTGGAAATAATGTAAATCATGTACGCTTTCAAGACATCTAATTTAACTGTATAATAAATATACCATGTGGACTTTTATACCTCACAACATATACTGGCTGAGTTTTCATTTTTTTCACAGAAATACAAGCTCTGGTTCTATTCAATTCATCCATAATACAGAGCGTGCTGAGAATATAAAGCACCAACATCCAATGCAGATGAAAGAAAAACAAGTGAGTAAAAGATTTAAATAGGTAAGTTTATATATATTTATAGACCCTTTTACAGCCCACATGATCAAATAGCTTGCGCACGCATTTTGGCAACAGAAGTGGTGTTATTCCCCATTGGTTCTAATGTGTTAGCAACTAAGAAAGTTTATTAAAATGGTTTCTCAGCATCAAAACGTCTGGTTGTTGCGTTTGGTTGCACTAATATAATATACTAATATACGTATATATGTATCTAGCAACTTCATATTTGGCCAACTGCTAACGTCTTCTATCCACTCCACTACAGTACACGGATCTGGTAACTGTGTTGAAAAGTTGATAAAGTTAACTTTTTAAAATATAATTTTCTCTGTCTGTGTTGCTTCACTGTTGATTCTTGCCATACTTCCTTAGCCAAAATGCGCGCATACGTTGCCACGTCATCATTGTGTACAAACAGTAAAAGAGTCTTTATGCACTAGACTATATGTCTATATGTAACTTACTAAAAGATGCACTACGATAATGCTTTATGTTTGTAAAATATATCTGAACTTATTAAAATATATTTAACAAGTGAATATTCTTTCTGATCCCTCTTTACTTAATATACTTATTATACATAACCTTTGGAAGTATTAAAATCATTCAGTTATTGCGAAATATTGAAACGTGCATATTGCCCCATTGACACTACTTCAATGTATTGTGTAGCCTTAATATGCACTTAACATAAAAATGCATCTGCGAATTTAATATATCAATATCATATTCTATAACCAGGTCCCTGCTGATTCACACCTCTTATACACACATAGGCAAAAAGTATTGTCTGTGTAAGTATAGTCTATTTGCAGTACTTTATAAAAACAAGTTCACATCTTCTAAGTGAAAGAAAAATGCATATATAAAATATGAAATGACTAGAACAAGAGAAATTTGCCTACTTTATTCTTTCTCAATGCAAGGGTGAACAATAGGAGACTTGTGTAGGCTGTACTTTTCATTGAAATCGCTTGCGGTGGCCATCCCAGTCCTAATCAACTTCAACCATAACAAGCAGGAGAATACTGGACTGTCCTCAAAAGGTCAAGCCCACAGGAATCCATCAACTTCAAACTTATTTAGTGTCAATATGTGACACCCTAGACAAGAACTTACATTTATCCTTAACGGATGCACACTTGTACAACCACTGAGAGTTACTTGCTACCTATTTACTTAAAAAATGTAAAACTGGAATTCAAACAAAATTTCTAAATGTTTAGATTTCATTATAATTGCATTATTGTTGAGCTCTGGTTATTTCCCTTGTTGGTGTCTAATGTTTTAAATTGGGCTTAAATGCCTGCATTGCATAAGATCACAAATAAAAAGTGTCATATTATTTGCAAATCTAAAAAGAAAACACAGAGACATTTTACCATTAATTTAACCAACCGGTCCCAATTTTATTTCTTGTAGATGTATAAAGTCACTTGACAAAGATTCACACAGGTGTCCACAGCCCAGGGCAACCAAAATGTAGTTCATCACATGGGCATGTTCAACAAAGCTTGCCAGACAATTTCCAAATATATAATTTATTGTTTAATAAATCTAAACAAAAATTCTCTCTCTTTTTTTTTTTTGCTTAAAACCTGTTGTTGTTATCTAATAAATCACAATTCATTTGGGGACCAGTAATGCATAAAACTGTTCTGTTTGGAAATACCAGACTGTATTTGTGTGCACGTGTGTTACTGTGTGCATTTTGCTTCAAATCGCTTAATTTGGCTGTGTATACATCCGAAGTCTACAACATTAATTCTTAACATAAACGAAACCTGAATCAAAACCGTTATATGTGTGTTTGCCTGACAAATACAACTATTCAAAACCTGTAGCAATACAAAATAAATGACAATGTAACTGATCAACTACAGTAACCCTGTTATGTTACACATCCCATCAGCAGGGAGTGCGCAAATATGTTCAATTTGCCAGTAAAAATCCAACATCATAGTGAGCACTAAATTCCCATCACACCCGCCCAACAAATCTTTACACCCGAAATGTTTGGTGGGTGCACTAAAACAGGCTGTAAAATCCCATTTGTTAATACTGCAGGGTTGTGGAAACGCAGTACCTCAGCCCTCTATCCAGAAGAAATAACGGCGAAGTACCACCTAAAAAAGTGAAACGCTATTATTGTCTGTATCGTTTAACTACAGTCACGCATCCCTGTAGCATCGCTGAATGATCGTAGTGAAACATGCGGCGGTAAGCAGGTACGCGCTCGTCCCGTTAACACGCGTTTACTGTTCAGCAGCAAAAAGACAAAACGCGTCAGTTAATGCGGATAAACTTCTATTTGACAGATTAGAGAAAGCCCGAATTGTTCAATACACATACAACCACATTAATAATTTATTCCCGAGCAATAATTTATGGTTTTATAAGGTAACAGTGCGCAGCCAAACCCTCTTTACGCGGTCCATCCACATCCACAGTTTACAACACGCTCCGTATTAAATAAAATACGAGGTTGCGCGTAATCGTATTAAGCATCCTCGCGCACATCCCGTGCCAAACACATCACCCTGTGCTGCATCACGGTCCAGTTGTTTGTGCACCAACACGCACTTTTCCCCGATAAAGCAACTCACCATTTCTGGAAAGGAAGGCGTCTATCCAGCGTATCGGAGGTTAGAAATGTGTCCTTTAAACCAGTGTGGTGTTTAAGAGATGTTTGGCTGTTAATGTAGCTCTCTCGTCATTATCATGTCCCGTTTGGAAAATCAAAAGCAGGAGAAATGTCCAATGGGCAGCGTTTCACGCGTGGATGATACGAGCCGTGTGTTTTGCTGCAGTCGTGTAGTGCTGCATCCGTGCGCGCGCTGAAGGGAATGCCGAGGAATGACAAGCGGGTTCCACCATCAGTCGGCGCGTACCATGTGCGCAGACGGGAGGGGGGTTGAATGGGGGGGTGCGTGTGCGTGTTGTGGGCGCGAAGCCTGGGTCACTGGCACAGCATAAGTTTATAGGCTACATTTACACAGAAAAAATAAGGGTAATCAATAAAAACACAAATTAAGTTATGTTCTTCTGTTTCCTAAAGACACATATATACACCGATAAGCCATAACATTATGAACACCTGCCTAATATTGTGTAGGTCCCCTTTTGCGAATAAATCAGTGCCGACCCGCAGAGGCATGGACTCCTTTATATCAGAAAAAGCTCAGATCCTTACGCTTTCCTGCTTCTAACACATTGACTTATCCTCAAAGTTGATGTTTTAGATGCAGGAAACATGGGTAAACGTAAGAATCTGAGGGACGTTGGACAAGGGCCTAATTTTGGTTGCTGGATGACTGGGTCAGAGCATCTCCAAAACTGCAGCTCTTGTGGGGTGTTCCCATTCTGCAGTGGTTAGTACCTATCAAAAGTGGTCTAAGGAAGAAAAACTGTGAACCGGCGACAGGGTCATGGGCGGCCAAGGCTCATTGATGCACATGGGGAGCAAAGGCTGGCCTGTGTGGTCTGATCCAACAGACGAGATGTCTGTAACTGAAATTGCTGAAAAGGTGAATGCTGGTTCTGATAGAAAGGTCTAGGCTTCCATGCCTCGACAGGTCAGGGCTGTTTTGGTGGCAAAAGGGGGACTTACGCAATATCGGGCAGGTTGTCATAATGTTATGGATGATCAGTGTACATGGTAAAGAAAAAGCAATCATGAAATAAATAAATAAGAATGATAAATATTTGTCATTGTTGTTTTTCGCTTTAAATACACTAAAAATGCTGGGTTTCACTCCATGAATGGGCAACAACTACGCAACATACTGTACATTTAACCAAGCCGTTGGTTCTGTCCATACCATGTTGTATTTCAATTTTTTTCTACTATTTTTCTTCTCTTCTCTTTATTTCAGTACTGTTTGTTCTGCAGTGTGTTTTCTGTAACAGTGCTTTGCAACATTGTAAAATTGTAAAAAAGCTATAGAATTTAAAGGGGCCATGGCATGAAAATTTGACTTTTTCCATGTTTAAGTGCTATAATTGGGTCCCCAGTGCTTCTATGAACCGAGAAAATGTGAAAAAGATCAACCCAGTAACTTAGTTTTTGTTAACCATTCTCTGCAAGCATGTGAAAAAATAGGTCATTGAAAAATGGCTCTCCTTATGATGTCATAAGGAGCTCTTATTATAATAATACCACCCTTTAATCTGCACTATCCAACCACGTGCATTTAGTGCAGAGATCAGCTCATTTGCATTTTAAAGGACACACCCAAAATGGCAACATTTTGCTCACACCTACAAAGTGTCAATTTAAAATGTTATAATAAATTATCTATATGATATTTTGAGCTTAAACTTCAAATATGTACACTGGGGACACCAAAGATTTATTTCACATCTTAGAAAAGTCTTGTGACATGGCCCCTTTAATTGAATTGAAATGAATCAGACAGTTGATTGAAATATATATATATTGTACTCAATTAATAAATTATTTTATGTGTACATTTACGCATTTGGCATACTTACAGCACATTATTGTTTACCGTTATAAGTTTTCCCTGGGGTTCAAACCCATGATCTTTTGCACTGCATGCAACTTTTTTAGAAAATACAGATGACATGCCTGCAAAAAGAGATATTATCATTGTACAGTTTCCAAAAACATGGTAGTGTGCAAGATGAACAAAAACAGAATTGATAACTTTAATATATATTATAGTTCCCATAATTCAATTCATTTTCACAATTATTTTCATGATTGTGCATTGTAAAACAGAAGAGGCAAAAACATCAAAAGGGACATTTCACAAGACTTTTCTAAGATGTCAAAAATCTTTGGTGTCCCCAGAGTTCGTATATGAAGTTCTAGCTCAAAATACCATATAGATAATTTATTATAAGATGTTAAAATTACCACTTTGTAAGTGTGGGCAAAAATGCCATATTTGTGTGTGTCCTTTAAAATGCAAATGAGCTGATCTCTGCACTAAATGGCAGTGCTGTGGTTGGATAGTGCAGATTAAGGGGCGGTATTATCCCCTTCTGACATCACAGGGGAGCCAAATTTCAATGACCTAATTTTTCACATGCTTGCAGAGAATGATTTACCAAAACTAAGTTACTGGGTTGATCTTTTTCACATTTCTAGGTTGATACAAGCACTGGGGACCAAATTATAACACTTTAACATTAAGATTTTCATGATATGTCCCCTTTAAATTCTGAACCAAAAACATAGAATTGAAAATAAATAAATAGAAAACAAGACAATTATCAAACACAAAATATAACACATCATATTAAAATAATTCATCATAGTGTCAGGAAAATGATCTAAAAATGGCCCCTAGTTACAACTTTTTTTAAAGTAAACCTTTGCACCTAAAGAGATCATTGTTAGAACCTCAGGAGGTACATATTGGTACCAAAAAGTGCATATTAAAGATATTAATGTATACTTATTTATACCTAAATGGTACATATAAGAATCTAAAGGGTACTGCCCCATTGACTGCTTGGGACCATGTTTCAACTTTTTATTTTTTTGACAGTGCATGTATGAATAAAATTGTTACTCTTATATCTACCAATAGAAAACTGAATACAAAAGAACACCAACAAGTAGTGATTAATATACAGATCACTTAAATGCTCTGACAGTGTTTAAAGTCTACTTCAATGCAAGTGAGTTTGGGAAGGAAATCTCATTTTTGCAACATATTCTGGCCAAACCTCTGACATCTGAAATGTGTGGGTTAATACAGAACACAACCTTTGTGTTTTTCTACCTCACTATTCCTTTGTTCGGTCAAGTCATTTAAGGCCTGCTTCCAAAGCTATATATGAAAACTCTTCTTTTCTGCCCTGCTTCTCTGCAAGGTTTAAAAGAATGGTCAAGGGTCTCTATCCCTCCAAGTATGTTTGGTTGCCCTGAGAACAAGAGAAAGGCCAGGAGGTGGTATGTGTGGGGTTCAATTCACCACATTATCCTCTGAAAGCTAATCTCAGGCCAAGCTTAAAGCTTCTTGCTGCTCCCAGCCTGAGAGTGGCTGAGTGAAAAGTTAAATATTCTTTCACATGTAAAACCGCCGGGCCAAGTTGGGATTGTTATCGTGTCATTGTGGGATTTAGAAACCCTTGGTTGACATAGGCAACAGGAAGACGGGGTTAACCTTATTGTTAATGGTCCCATATGTGCCTGGTGCACTCCGGCATACAGGAGGCTGGAGGGCCATGTGAATAATACAGTCAGGTAGTGTAAAGTGAAGTGCATGGAAATATGAAATTTACGTTTTGGTAAAAGTGTCTGACAGATATGTGAAAAATGCAAATGATTCTTGGCACATTGTTGGCCTGAGCATAAACCTTAAACCTACATGCTAATCTTACTCTCCATGTCCATTGTTATATTACCACATGTTTGAAGGTGTAGCATACAATTTTGCCTTATTTGCAGCTACATCTCACAAATAGTTACCATTTTTGCCTGGACTGGAATTTGTAAGTATATGATTACAAAAAGACAGCAGGGTTGGAATGCTCCACGCTCAAATCTCCTGTCATCAAGTTTTACCTTCACCTGAATCAGTGAAAGCCTGAAGGCACCGACAGCGACACAGCTCTGGATTCACTCCAAGCATGAAACCCCAAAGGAAACACAGGCTACAGCGTATTACAGGGTCATTGCCAAGCACTGCCCTTCAGGCACAGGATACAAAACTGAGGACAGCATCCCCGCTGTTGTAGTGTTGGTGCATTGTTGTCCGAGGTTCAGCAAAGCAAGCCAAGAGGACAATCATTATCCCAACCAGAGCCTATATCAATGCAACTCACTTTTAAAAAGAAGATGCAGTCCATATTCTACTGTCTTGCTTTATATTTTTATACTTTTCTATTTTTGTAATAATATCACAGTGAGCTGTAATTTGCATGGTTCCTGATTCCATTGTTTTACTGTGATTTATTTGATTTTTGGAAATTCGTGCTGATCTTAGCTCAAGGAAAACATATCCTCAAGACTTTTCGTCAGTTGCAAAAAAAGAAAAGAAAAATGTTTGTCATAAAAGTATAAATAGTTTCGAAACCTTCAAATCTATTGCCTCGATAACATGCACAAACAAAAATATCCAAAAATTACTCCTCATCTTGTCCAAACACAAAAGGCCTTTATTGGATAAGAATCGACTTGCAAAAAAAAACATTTAGAGTTATTTTCATAGTTATTTCATAGTAATGGCTCTGTCATTTGTAAATGCAGTTTAATCTTTTGGGAAGCAACCTCTCTAGAGTTTAAGAAGAAATTATGATTAGTTTTAATGTTGGGAATGCTTCAGAATGAAAGTCAAGGGCCATGCACAAACATGTCATTAAAACAACACTTAACGTTCATTTTCAAAACTGTGCTACTCACCGAGTGGTTCGTGGTGTTTGTTGATGATTAAAAACAAGTTGTGTAGCGAAATACAGTTTCTGTCGTGTTTTATTTGGCATTTTGTAAAATTCCATTGACTTCTCTTGGAAGACTCATTGCTCGCTGATATATCACTCCGCTGCCGGGAAACAGAAAAGGGTCTGTTTACATGTGGTTGTAGTTTTTTCGCTCGGTTTCTCTCAGAAGAAATTTTTCCCATATTTAATGGCTCAGTGACCAGCTTTAGGTTTGAAGCTGAGCCGATTGTGACTGTCTATACGCTAGACACTGAGCGTACTTGTACGGCAAAGTGGTTGTCGCCATCAAGTGGTCAGGAGTGTGCTAACGCTTCAGACTCAAATATAGAGCGGAAGTATATACGCGGCTGTGAGGTATCTGAAAAAATAGTTCCACTATAGCAAATAACACGGATTGAAATCATACATTGCGCCAATATATTTGTTTTTAATCATCAACGAACACCACGAACCACTCGGTGAGTAGTACAGTTTTGAAAATGAACGTTAAGTTTTGTTTTAATGACTTGTTTGTGCATGGTCATTGACTTCCAGTCTGAAGCAGTCAAGAGACGCTTCTAAACGAGTCAAAAAGTCAAGACACGACCCATTGTCAAAATTTCTGTGTCCATCACTGTAGATAACAACTGCCTGAACCTAATAACACACGGTTATGTTTGTTAACAAGTTTTGACTTGTGATAAGTTAACATAACTTATAAAAACAAGTTGAAATTGTTTCACTTAATTTATTAAGTTAAAGTTACATTAAATATGTTTTAATTTTATATAATTTTTTACAGTGCAGGTGGCATACCTGTCAACATTGAGATTTGAAAATAAGGGAAATTTGCCGAACACTACAAAATATCTAAAAACTAGGGCGGATGTGTGCGCTAAAGCTATAATGCGCGTTGCGGTATAGCTTTGCGTGTGGCTCTTCATCCCCCACCGTTCCACCGTCGCTTGAATAATGTGTTTCAGATATACTGCTGCCTGCTTTACCCGAGCTGAATATAGCAAACATCAAATACGGCCAGAGGGATTTTTTTATAGAAAGAATAAAAATAAGAGAAATTTTTTTTGAAATTGTTTAAATGGGATGATGGGGGGGAAAGAATGGTAAAATACCGGAGAATCCCTGAAAAAACTGGATGGTTGACAGGTATGGAAGGGTGGCACCTGATTATATTCCACACTGTAAAAAATTATTTGCTTAAAAACTACTTATAAAATTAAGCTTTTTTCAACTACATTTGTAACTATCTCTAGTCAAGATAAATAAAAGTAAGTTGAAATGACTTGATTTAACAAAAACATTAAGACAGCAAAGATTTTTTACAGTGCATAGGAAGTCATCACAAATTGTTTTTTCCTTATGAGGGGTTTAAATGAAGGAGGAGTTAAAATGAAAAGGTGTGGCAACATCTAAGTTAATGCATTTTAATGAAAGACGTTTATTTCTTTGGAACATGTGGCTTTTACCCCATTGAATCTGATCTAATCAAGTTTATATGTGAATCAGAAAGATCATTAGTCTATTTAAATATTATTCTTAATACTACAGACATTTTATGTGTTTCATTTAATATCTACAGAAGCATGGGCTTCTATGTCTTATTTTCAGACAAAGTGATGATGGCGCAGTGAGACCTATATGACATGCACCATAAATCCCATAATTAGTGTTGGTTGGGCGATGTCCAACCCCTCCCTATTAATGAGATAATCAGAGTAAATCATTGTAATGCTCCAGAGGCAGGCAGGGCTTTAGCTGTACGAAAATAATAGACATTTTTGGATCACTGTTCATTTGTTTTCTCCAATGTAGGTTGGATCTTCCAGTGGGCACTGTGAAATTTTAAGAAGTCACAAAGGGCTTTATTATTGTCTATATGTACTGACTTAAAGTTTTACACTGAAGTTAAATTAAAGGGATAGTTCACCCAAAAATTAAAATTCTGTCATCTTTTATTCACCCTCATATTGTTCTAAATCTGTATGAGTTTCTTTATTCTGAAAAGACAATATATTATTAAACGATGGTAACCAATGACTTATGTATTTTGTAATATTTGTTTTGTTTTTTATAATGCTAGATAACATACTAGGGATGTGCATTTATGTCATTTTTTCATTTCGATTAATCCATAGGTCTGAGGAATGAGTACTCGATTAACTGGGGGCGGGGCAATCAAAGGGGCGGGGCGTACACGTCATGGTGAAAATGAAAATATTTTTATTAAAAACACTCAAATGAAACTTAATTTCGAAGAAACTATGACAGAACAATCAACACATACAAGAGTTTTAATGAATTAAATGTTTTTAACAGAAACCTCTAACAGGAAAAGCTGCGTGATGGAATGAAACTAAAGGGTTAACAAACACAAACCGAAGCCCTTTCTATATGACGCACTCTGCATAATATTAAGCCTTTATACAACAAAAATGTACAACGTCCATCTATCTGCATAAATGCAAGACTTCAACTAAGTTTTCAACTAAGTTATCTAAAAAAAAGAAAGTTTAACTCCCTTTGTGGATGTGCATCATAAACAGCGCACTTTTAAACACGTCCAGTCAAAGCACAAGCTTCATAACATTAAGCAGCTTTAAGTGTTTTGCTATCATTTTAGCATTTAGCTGTGTCGTGTCGTCCTCTTACCTCAGTCAAGATGTAATGTAAATGCTCATATGGCTCTCTGGTATCTCTTGACATTTGATGTTTAAATATGAGATGATAACCCATTGAACTTTTGACGGCGCTGTACATTTTGCAACTGACTGACTGTATTTCCGAAGATCACGGCATCCTTTTAAACCATAGTGCCTCAGTGATGTGTGACCGGCTTCGCGGGCTCGCGGGCTGCTGCGCATTCGCAGACTGGCGGGTTGCTGATGCGCGGTCGCGCGGAATCTGTTTGTTTTTGAATCACGCATGGTAATGCTACTGATGTCATACGTCGGTCTGCGTAGCTCAACACGACGTCAAACACGCATCTCCAGACCCAGTCTTTACTACCACATGCGCTCGTAACGCTAACCAGATACCCAAATGCCGCCATATCCACAATAAATAAATAAATAAACCCACATGATCATCGTTTTCGTGATCGATCATCGATGCCACGTTCGAGTACTCGAGCAATCGAGTACTTGTGCCCATCCCTATAACATACCTGCATATATTATAGAAATATACATGTTTCAGATCTTACATTGACACCTTTCAAAGTATAAAGCCTAAAACGCGAAAGACAGCATATCACTGTAAAAAAAAATATTTTTGCACTTACATTTTTAAGTTTAATTAACTTGGATTTACAAGTCATTTCAACTTTGACTAGTGATGAGTTGGACTGAAAAAAATGATTCATTCAATTTACTCATTTTTTTAAGGTAAGTGGTTGCAATCAATTTATTTAAGCTACATTTAAACAAAAAATTAAAATACAATAAAAAACGTTTGTTTAAATGTAGCTTAAATAAATTGATTGCAACCACTTACCTTAAAAAAATGAGTAAATTGAATGAATCATTTTTTTCAGTCCAACTCATCACTAGTCAAAGTGTCAAAAAATGACTTATATCAAGATGTATTTCTTGATAAGCAAAATGAACTAAGAAAATAAGTCTAGTTTTAAGGCAAAAAATATACAATGTAAGTGATTTTGTGCTTAAAACAAGCAAAATCATCTGCCAATGGGGTGAGAACAACCTGATCTCACGAATTTCGGTGGCATAGTCACGGAATTTTTGCTCGCTTTTCCGTGGCATTCTCACTGATGGGTTACTCAACTGTTTTGTCCTATTTTCTTTCCATTGTCGCTTCAGTTTAGGGTTAGATTTACATAAAATGACATCACTACCCAAACCCAACTCTAACCCCAACGCCAGGCGACAATTGTTTAAACTTTAGAAAATATTTAAGAATACATCAGAAAAATATAGTATAAACCAATACATAAAGTCACTTACTAACGCAAACACCAAATCTAACCCTAAACCAAAGCGAAAATGGTTGGAAAAAGCTGTTGAGTAACCAATCCATGAGAATGCCACGAAAAAGAAAGTCTGTGGCAGGGCCACGGAAAAATGTGGAAATCCGTGACAATGCCACGGAAAAATTAGCAAAAAAAAAAAAACTTTGTGAGATCATGTTTGGTGAGAAAATTTAGCTTAAATTAAGTGTTTAAGTGTGCTTTTTTTCTCACCCCATTAGCAGATATTTTTGCTTGTTTTAAGTTTCTTAGGACATTTTGCTCATCAAGAAAAAGCATCCTAATTTAAGAGTTTTCCGATATTTCTACTGAAAACAAGACAAAATACTAAGTAAGAAAGTCATTTTTTGCAGTGCAAATTTATCTTGATTTTATAAATTACAGCAACTCATAACTTGTCAAGATACAATAGTGGAAATCCTAAACTTTTTAAAAGTACACAATCCTTATGTATGCATTGGTGCATAAATGAGCAGAACCTGATAACAAACATTCTTATCTGAATCCTAGTTAGAAATAAACATCATGATTTCATTGTCTATTGTTAATAGAGTTGCAAAGACCATTAGCAAACAAAGTATCGCACGTTTTTAACAGCACATCTGAAACAAAGCTGATCAGTAACATATTGTTAAAATGTGTTAAACATCTCCCAAAACCACCAGGCGCTGGACAGCTCAGCCGCATTTGCGTCTCCACGCATCATTGTCTTGGGTGTTTATTTAAAGAGCTTGTGTATGAGACACTGGGTAATTTGTTCCCTCGATTACTTGATCCAACTTGTCATCACCAACAATTGCGCTGTTGCCAACTTTCACAGCCGATTGCAGGTTGTCTACACTCAGGGATAGCAATTTCCCTCCGAACGGTAATAGGATCAGGGCCTCTACGCCACTTCCAGATGATTGATGAGAGATTAAAAGGATTATTGAGGTTGAAGGCACTTTTAGCACCCAGCCGGGCTCCAATTTCCAGCGTTGAGGTTGCTGCCATGCAGATGGGGTCTCAGTGGTACGCATGGAAATTGCAAAACGGTCGTTTTGGACGTGAGCAGCAGGTGGATTTTGCAAAGAGAGTGAGACAATCATCTCAAACAAACCGTCTGTCATGGAAAGTTTTGCAAATCAATTCAGTTCTTTTGCTGGGAGAAAGTATATCTACATAGTATATGTTTATCATGTTGGAATGATTTATTGTGAAATGTAGTCATTTTGCATATTTTAATAGATATTACCAATCTCAGGAGTTACTCTGAATATTCAGTATATTTACTTTGAGATGAATATGAGGCTGTGTATTTGGTCAATATGCGGTACTGCTGTGCCGATTATTCAGCAGAGAAACATGGCTTTCCACAAAATACCTCTCAACAATGAAAAACACTGGTTATTAGAAGGACAAATATAGATCCAAAACGAAAGAACACAAAAGGAGTTGCTGGGTGATTTTCCATAGGGGGTGGAAAAGAATCGCTGTGATTTTTGCCTGTTGTTGGTCTTGAATAACATTAAAAAATATAGTCCTAATACAAACCTTTCCCATATAACCCCAACTTACCCTGAAAAACAAATGGTATACAAGCTCAAACCTAGTCCTAAGCCTAAACCAAACATTGACTCTAAACCTAATCCTCCAATCTGATTGGTTGATAAAAAGGCTGTGCAGGACAAACAATGAGGTTTTCTACTCAATGATGTCGTATTGAGGAAAACACAATCACTGACTGTAAAAATCCAGCAAATTACAAAAAACATAAAAGTTGCCCTTATGACTGACATGTTGTTTTGTACGACAATGTGTTTTTCTAGTAGTAAAACCTGTTTTCACTTAAACTTTTGAAATCAAATCTCATCATTTCACTATTTAAAAATTAAATGTGTCAGATTCAGCATCGATTACATTTAACCACATTGTCTCTTGTAAGTTTCATGACCCATTGTTATTGATGTCAAACCTGGCACGATGTGTCTTCACATGCCATATGTGACCCTGGTAAATTTTTTTAAAAGCTGAATAATTTGATGACTGTGTTAGGTTTGTTAGGATAAGACAATATTTGGCTGACAATTTCAACTATTTGAAGAGTTTGGTTCCAAAACGCAATAAACGCCCTTTTTGAAAAAAATTAGTTACTGCCAAAATCAGTATTATATCAGGTCAGTATTTAAAAGTAAATTCTTAATTTTACGCAAAATCCAATATCTGCCGTGTTATTCTGTCATCTTTTCTCCCTTTTTTCCCAAAACGCAATAAACGCCACGCCTCCTTTTCTCCAGAAAGCAATAAATCCGCTCAACCAATCACAGCGCACCATTCCACGCAACAAACGATGGTGGCGCGTTGAGTACACAGAGTCCTAATTTTCCTCATCTACTTTGTACTTCGTGATCAACAAACAAACAAAAACAAAATAATACTTTTGATGGCATTGATAAACCTGTGGTGTTTTTTTGTGATGGGGAAGAAACGTAAGCCATCAACATCTAATAATTTACGCGAGAGGCACTCGGGAGACGATCGCTTGTTCTCGCGACAGCATCTAGCTTCTCTCGTGCTAACACATTGACCTCAGGGGATCTTATCATCAAATTAAACTTTTCATTATTTTACTCAAAGTCAACGAGAATCACAGCTGATCGCTGTGAATAATGTTAAGCGACGACGTCAAGTATAACCGCGCAGCAATGACAGTGTTCTTAATATCACAAAGTAAGTGTTTTGATTAATGCCATTAATGTTTATTTTTAATCAGTGTAAACTACTATTCAACTAAATGAATATAACATTGCAAAGATGAATGCACATTTATATATTGATTCAATAGATTTATAGCATTTTGAAAAAAAAAACTTCAGAAAAATCATCAGTTTTTATAATAAATCTTTGAAAATTTAAATTATGGATTTGAATTTTTTATGTTATTATAACATAAAGATGCTATGTGAAAGTTTGTAACAGAAAATAATGTTTTTCAATGGTTTTCATCTTTCTTGGTATAGAAAACACATTTTTCCCCAAATTAGTCAAAATGGATTTATTGCTTTTTGGAACCAAACTCTTCAAAAATACCCTGGTGGGTCACATATTTAAATATGATGAGCTGGAAAAGGGTATTTTCATTCCTTTCGCTTCGTTTTGACCCGCATCACATTAAATGTGTTGTCTACTTTGTCTAAGGTCTGTTACATACTAAACAATCCCTTTGAGATTTTGACCAAGTTCTGGTTAAAATATAAAAATATACAATACGTGTGCACATTTTTTAGCACTGTGTTCTATACAAAAAACATATTAAAATGTCTGCACATTAAAATCCCATCACCCAAAAATATGTTTCAATGCTAATGAATAATATAAACATCTACATTCAATATCCATTTATACAACTGTGATATAACTGATGAGGAAGAGTTCAGGGTCTCATTTAACCATCATATCATCTCATTACATTTAAGATTGAATTGAAACGATCCAAATTTAGCTGGTGGTCACGAGGCAACTGATGCCCTTCAAAGGTTTTTGTCTGCTTGACCTGAGCCGTGGGGAGGCCTCATCAAAACGACCTCTTGTCTGTCACAATCTAATGACGACTCCTAACACTTCGTTCCCTTAACACGAGCTGACGGTTGGTGTTGGGGGCCCTGCGGTAAACACACTGTATTAAGTCGGCTCTCAGTCCAGCTGACATTTATTTATACGTGACTCCTGGGGCATGAGTTTAAGCCGGTCTCAAACATGTCACTGCGCACACACCTCTACAGTATGTAAACAGAATCATGTGAATCATGGCCAGTGTGGTCATCCCATTCACCAATCACTGTGCTCGTGTCGGCGGTTGAACACTGGATGGAAACCAATGGGCCACGGCTAAGCCATCGACCTTGAGACGGGATGATGGTTATGGAACGGTTTATGGTGTAAATGAAAACACACAGGTTGGTCATGTGTAAACTGATATAAAGGCTGGCTTAGACCAACATGAACTTGAAGGTTCAAGAATAGGCAAGTTTGATCCTGGTCTGGTTTGTATATGTATGCTGTTCATCTTAGTGTTGAAGGTTCTACTTTACTAAATGTCTTGACAGCCCACAGAGAAAAAAAATCTTGCTCTCTAATACCTCAGGAGACTTAATTAAGATCTTAGTCGGTTTCTCAGTACAGATCACTTTCCAATAACAGCTGGCTTTTCTAACAAGACTTTATTTACATTTTGGACAGTGTTTTTTAATACTGTAAGGCAGTGTTTCCCAACTCGAGTCCTCATGTACCTTCTCCCAAAAAATCTTTTAGATGTCTCTTTATATAAAACACCTGGTTGTACTAATCAGCCTCCTTCCAAGATGTTTGAAATAGGTGTGTTGACTTCATGCGGTGCAGCAAAAACTGACAGGCGGATAATATCAAATTAGCACAAAAGCGATTCGAGAAATCATACGGAGGTCACCATGGTTCGTGTAGTAAAACCATGGTTTTGCTAATAGTAATCAATACACACACACACACACACAAAAAACATGGTCTACACTTTTACCACAAAAAAAGTGGCGAAGACACCTATTTCTAGAAATAAGAACTCTAAAACATTCTTGGAGGGGATATGCAAGGACTAGAGTCACTTAAAACAAGCAAAACAATCTACCAAGAGGATTTTTTTCATGAATATTTCTTGAATTAAGCATTTAAGAAAAAAGTAAACTTATTTTTTTTAAGATTTCAAATTTGACTTATTTTCTTAGGTAATTTTGCTCATCAAGAAAATGCATCTTGATTCAAAGGGGCCATGTCACAAGACTTTTTTAAGATGTAAAATAAATATATATACATGTGAAGTTTTAGCTCAAAATACCATATTGTTGCTGTCCGATGAAAACCACGTATGTCCATTTTGCCGATTTTGAGATTTTTCAACGGATTGAATGTCCAGGTTCATTTCCGTATACAGTATGATTCACATATCTAAATGTCCAATGAAAAGTTGTGAAATCATGTCATCTGATTTTCACGTATATCCATTTGGTGTCAAAGCTGTCAATCACGCCGCGTATCTCCCGCCCTGTGGAAGCATCTCGCCGGTATCGTGAAGTTTCATCAAAGCTCAGCACTGGATAGCCGAATAAACATAGCCTGGTGAGACAATGACTTTCCTTCATCGAGGTAAACGTTTCCCCCCTGACGCCAGACGTACGTCTAGGAGTGACAAAATTACGGTAGGACTGTGCAAACAAAGTATCTGTCTAGCATTACCATGTCAGTGTATTGATTCATTGTCCCTTCATAGTTTGCAAGAGACATTTAATAAATTTATGATTAATATTAAATAAACTAAGCGTATTTAATAAACTAAGACGTGTACTAAGATTTGTACTAAAAACAAGACAAAAAAAGTGAGAAAGTCATAAGCTATTTTGTTGAGTTCAGGTCACTTATATTTACTTTGTAAAAGCAAACACCACAGTTTTTTTCAAAATTTTACTACAGTATGTTTTTACTTCAAATTAATACAAACCTCTCTTTTTTCCTTGGGCGCAGTAAAATTGAAGAATGTTTGAGTGAGAGGAGTAGTCAGGAGGAGTGATGATGTTACTGCAAGTCGAAGTGGAAGTGCTGCAAACTAAGTGTGCTTCCACCATACAATATAGTTCTCATTTTTGTCCACTTATAAAATCAGCACATTTTATTTTGTGGCACCATACTTACTCTTGTAACTACTCATGTAACAGTCTTTAAATATGGAAACATGGAAGTGTTTGGTGGCATCTAAATTAACTCTTTCACCGCCATTGACGAGATATCTCGTCAATTAAGAGAAAACGCTTCCCCGCCAATGACGATATTTTCCGTCTTTCCGCAATACCGCTATTATCCACCAGGTGGCGCCCTTCCGCAACTTTTTAAACCCGGAAGTATTGCCCTATGGCAAGCGGCTGCATGTCCGTGTCTGTTTTTAAGATGGCTCTGAATGGGATCTCTATGAAAAGTCCGTCACAAAAATGGAATTATCTCTGCTTTTTGCTCAAAATGTGGTGTTTTTGCAGAAACCTACCCATATTTAAAAGCTGATTACAAAAGAAACACTAAAGGTAGGATGAAATGTTTTTTTTGTTTGTTTGAAAGCAGAGGGTCTGTTCTTTCATTTGGTATATTGTATGTTTATATATTTAAAGAAGAACATTTTCTGGAAGGCATTAAACTTTGGTGAAAATCATGAAAACGCTGGCGCTGGCTGGCAACTTTTTAAAAAAACGCTGGCGGTGAAAGAGTTAATTCCTGTTTGGATCCTAAGGAATGAATGGGGCTAGGCTAAATGCTAACACATTCACAATAAGCTGAACAAAGATTATGTGCACTCATTGAAAAAAATAGGTATGTATTCATTTGTATAAGTTGAGGTAAGAACATAGTAAAATATTGAAAAACGGTGGTGTTCTCCTTTAAGGCTCAGTTTCGCAGACTCAAAGGGATAGTTCACCCAAATATTAAAATTCTGTCATATTTTACTCACCATCTTGTTGCTCTAGCCTCTATGCATTTCTTTATTCTGTTAAACACACAAAAAAAATTTCCCACTATGAAAAAGTAAATGGGTCCCTTCAACAGTGTACTTCCCATCATTTCTCAAAATAGTCCTAAGCCCTATTCAGACAGTAATTGTTTGTCGTGTGGACGTAATATATTTTCATCATTTACAGAGGGTTGTCAGTCATTTTATTGCCAACTGAATCCAGAATGTCATTGTTTTCTCTGACCACCCACGTAAAAATCCAGACCGAATTACCTACTGTTTTTGACGAACACCAAGGTTGTGTGGTAATTAAATTGCCGTCTGAATCCAGATCTCTGAGTATATAAAAGGAGATCAATGCAAAAGTCATTCTGCACTTCCTTTTAGACCATTGAAAAGTACTGAATGGTCACACGCTTTGCATTTATTCAGCATCAGGGAAGCGACTTTCTTTGCATGCATTTTAAACATTGACATCTTCATAACTGAAATGAGAAGTATATGGGAACAAAGTTTCATCATTGCGCCACTACAGCGAGTTGGAGCTCATTTATACAAAGAGAAGAAAATTACGAAAACTTAAAAAATGTCTATTAGTGCTAAATACAATTTTATAAATACAATTTTAAAAGGTATTAAAAGGTATTCAATTACACAACAGTATTCCATATACATATAATCAAGTATCCCGGTGATGTGAATGATCATGTAGCCTAAATAACCACACGTGCAACTCATTTCCATTTTAATTATAAACTCACACATCCAGCGCAAATTAATGTTCATCCGAATGCATGAGTTTTATTACGGAGGAGACATGCAATATATTTTTACAGACATCCTGATGAGAAACAATTACCGTCAGAATAGGGTTATAGTCTATTATATGCAACACAGACATCAACATCCCTTATAGATGTTACAATCATACCATCTAAATTATCTTAACTGTGTTCAAAAGAATAAGCTATTATTTACAAATTTCATCTTTTACCTTGTCATAAATAACATTTAGCATTAACACAAGGACTTGCTTGGGTTTGTACAACAGCATTTCAATTCCACACCCCACCATCAGAAAATGACACCATTGATACATGCATTGTGACCAAAGTCTCATATTGCACAGTTTGACATAAAAGACATATGATGTCATACAAATCACAAATCATGAGAGAATTGTCGCATTTCAGTGAACTATTTCTTTCAGCCTTGATTATGTTTAACATGACAGTCATATCCTCTCAAAAGCATCTTTGTTTGCTTAATAAATGTCTCTCTACTAATGTAGGAATCAATACATTGCTATGCACACAGACGTGGAGACTCATCTCTGTAATTAAGACTTTTACAGCTGTGGTGAAATGAAGAGGTGCTCTCCTCACAGCGCCATTGAAGACTTGATCAGCTCAGGGCTCCGACAAGCCCCCAAATTAATCTTTAATCAAGAGCCTGTTCACCGATATCATCCACGGCTAAGTGCAGTCTGCATATGTTGATGTACTCTCCAAGAACTGTATCTGTGAGCTGGAGATGCGCCACACCACGTTCCTCGCAGTTGCTTTTTCAAACCAAATTACGAAAAGCTATAAAACAGCTCTCGGCCTGAGAGCGGCTTTCAAGGCATCAACACGCGTTGGTCTGTTGCAAGTGAAACACTAATGCGCACCATTAGCTAGCAGAATCATTACTGGCAAAAGGGCAGCGTAGACAGCAGTGGTCTTGTAAATGAGCGTGAAGCCTCATGGTGTCTCCGGGCATGAGATGTGCTTCTCATTACTGATGCTGTTTTACAGTTGTTGGGTTGATGAAGATGTAGATTGAGGCCGGAGGTCAGTTGAACTCAAGCCTATTTGGTTCTTCTCAATGAAGTAAGTAATGGTTCTCCACCTCATTGAGATGTCACTTTGAGGGTGATGTGTGTAGTTTTCAAAACACCCCATGTTGTTTCCTTAAACAGCGATATTCCAGAAGGTTCAAAGCGGTCCCTTACTTCAACAACGTGTTAGCTCGCTAGTGGCCAGTCAGCCAGAAAAATGCAAAAAGGACCAAAGCTTTCCATGAAAGCATGGCATTCATGTTAGGTGCGAGTTTGTATTAGCCCACTTTCTGACCCTAAAGAAAACAAAAAGATTTAATGTTGTATACTTTGGTCATGGCTCAACATGTTGAAAAAATCAACAAACTGAACTTGACAGGTAAAAATTACAGGAGATATAGAAAGGAAGTTTTTTCTTTGAGTAACCAGAATGCCCATCCTCAGTGGCGGCTCTTGACTGCTCATCCGAGGGGCACTAATTCAAAATATGTTTTCAGAGTGTCATGTGTGTTGTTCGTGTTTTCAAAATATGTGTTTGTTGCGTCATGAGAACCATGTGCATCACATGTTTTGTCAAAATAAGTGCCTGCTGCACACGCGTCAAAACGGTTTATGAGACGCTCATGTTCACAAAATACACGCAAGACACTCCCTTAACAGTAAAATCTGATTACACATGAGGTTTTGCGCAGTGTTGGTAAAGTAGTTCTACTAGTTCAGTTCATCGTTCATATTTCAAAATTTTGAACTAGTTCACAGTTCCAAAAATGAACTCTTTTATAGTTCTTTTTCTCCATATTATTTTTTTTTAATTATTGCCATTATAGCCCATATAGAACCACAGACAGCAATTATTTGATCAGTTTTAACACTGAAGCTAAATGCGTCAGATTTCATCTTCATATCCATGTTCATGTCTGCAGCAGGCACTTATTTTGACAAGACACGTGATGCACACAGGATCTCTTGATGCGCAGAACACATATTTTGAAAAAGGAACCACACACATGACAGGCTACATATATGTTGTGACAAACATTTTTCCGAACCGGACTTTAGCTTAAATGGTTTTGACACCCCTGCTTTAGACTGTACATAAAAAATATAAATGGGTATTAAAAAGGGGGGGGGGGTCCTCACAAAAAGTTGATTATATATGGGGGTCCTTCGGATTGGAAGTAATAAAAGATAACAATCTTTAATTCTTAATAGAGAAACAAGGGAAAGTTTGCAAAAGATCATTTATTAAAGGGACACTCCACTTTTTTAAAATAAGCTTATTTTTCAGCCCCCCTAGAGTTAAACAATTGAGTTTTACTATTTTGGTATCCATTTGGTACCACTTTTAGCATAGCTTAGCATAAATGATTGAATCTGGTTAGACTAGTGTTGGGCGATATGCCCCATTTTGGGATCGTCCTATTGTCAGCCTGTGAGATACACAATAGTATCAGGGGGCGGGGCAGTAGTTTTTATTTATTTATTTGTTAATTATTTACTCATTAGGACAAGTCACTTGATTGGTGGACAAAAAAAAAGAAGCAAGAGCAACACCGTCATGACCGCAACCTTCTAAAAATTGATGCTTTTATTGCGAGTGCGTCATTAACTCTTTCACCGCCATTGACGAGATATCTCGTCAATTAAGAGAAAACGCTTCCCCACCAATGACGAGATTTTCCGTCTTTCCGCAATACCGCTATTATCCACCAGGTGGTGCCCTTCCGCAACTTTTTAAACCCGGAAGTTTTGCCCTATGGCAAGCGGCTGCATGTACGTGTCTGTTTTAAAGATCGCTCTGAATGGGATCTCTATGAAAAGTCCGTCACAAAAATGGAATTATCTCTGCTTTTTGCTCAAAATGTGGTGTTTTGCAGAAACTTTCCCATATTTTTTTTGTTTGAAAGCAGAGGGTCTGTTCTTTCATTTGGTATATTGTATGTTAATATATTTAAAGAAGAACATTTTCTGGAAGGCATTAAACTTTGGTGAAAATCATGAAAAACGCTGACGCTGGCTGGCAACTTTCTTAAAAAACGCTGGCGGTGAAAGAGTTAAAGCCCAAGCACTCTAAAATTTCCTGTCAGGGGGCGAGAACAAGACAGTCGCTGGTTTTAACTCTCTGCGCGCTAACTACCTCTCTGTTGCAAGGAAATGTCAGAGCCAAGACTGCTCAATTATGGGAAAAATCATAATCCTGATTATTTAACATGATTACTTAATGACTGTAAAAACATGCACCTGCACACATACAAACAATTTAATGCATTTGTTTAGTGCTGTTGCAGAAAGCTACACGTGTCAAGCAGTGGTGCTCTCAGAGGTGCCTTTTAAACACATCGGTCCAGCGGAACGCAATCATATTTTAAACACAATCATATTTTAAACACGAGGGATGCATTGCTACAACTCCTTGAAATGCATATCATAAACAGGATTACTATAGTGATCTGACTTCGGACAGAGCACATCTCTCTGCACATCCGCGAGAGTGAGAGATTCGCCAATATGCAGCGAGTTTTATTTTAAACAAAGGGGATAGTCTGCCTCAGCTTACATGAAACGCATTAAACTGAACAAATACATTTGCTCGATTTATTTCAGATGCTAGGAGGAGTCCAAGACGCGCACATTAAGTGCATGTGCGTGCAAGAAGGAATCCTCTCTCTACAAGCTCTCCACGTAAAGTGAAGCCCACAAACCCCCATGCGAGGAAAAGCATGCAATGTGCATGTTAAGGTTAAACGATGATGATAATAGTCATAACCATTCGCCAACTATCATCATGACTATCACCACAAAAGCCATTGGCGATATGTCAGAAGATCGTAGGTAAACGATACTATTGGCTATCGGCACAACCCAAGGTTAGACCATTAGCATCGCGCTCAAAAATAACTAAAGAGTTTACGAAAATAGTCCCCAACTATTGAAAGTTACCAAGGGGACTATTTTCGGTCACTGCGTAATTTCATTGCGCCTGCTGCACCCATGGTACTGTATGGCAGCAAAGTCCTTGATTATTAGGCTGGAATGAGAGTATAGTTCCTAGCCATATCACAACTTTAATTTTCGTTCGATGTAACTACAGAAGAGTCAAGTTTTAAATAGGAAAATTTCCAAACTCTTTGGTTATTTTTGAGCGCGATGCTAATGGTCTAATCAGATTCAATGGATTATGCTAAGCTATGCTATAAGTGGTACCCCCAGAAGACGGCTGAATGGATTCAAAACAGTAAAACTAAATTGTTTAACTGTAGGGGAGCTGGAAAATAAGCCTATTTTCAAAAAAAGTGAAGTGTCCCTTTAACTGAGCAGACTAAAGCAGTACTATTCCAGCCATCAAGGTTGCAGAAAAGTCTAAAATATTGCTCTTTCCCAGCAGTTTTCTTAACTTTTGCAAGTTTGAAGTTACTTCTTCAATAAATGTTTTGTGGAAAAAAATCCTTCATCATTTTCTTTGAATGCTGGGTTTCTCTGTGCCAGTGCTCCTTTAGATTTCTCAAAGAGATTTGGCCTCTCACTTCTTTGCCCTCAAGTTTTTTAACGGGAGCAATGTAACTTTATATCCTGCTGCATATGAAGGCACTGATGCAATTTGTTGAATCACTGGCAGAGCTTTACCAGAAATCTTGGCACACTTCATTTCACAGCTACAATTTGGAAATTTAAAGAAGCCTAGCATCTTGGCATTAACAGAGATTTTTAACAAAGTCACCATCAGAGGCGGCTTCATATGATGAGCTATTTCTGAAATATTTTCTCACATGAATAAAGTGCACAGATTCAAGGATTTAAGAGTTGACACAGCGTATGTCCATTCGAAATGAAGTTCTCACAATAATTTACTTCCTTTTACCAGATAAAGCTTAAGATGTGCTGTTAACTGTTGACTGCTTTCCCTCATTTGCAACAACTTATCTTACAGCTGACTCCTGTTTACTTTGTCAAAAACAGCCTGCAGTCTGAGCATCAGATCCCATGTTCTCCTACCTGTTTTCCACATAAGTCTCCCTCCAGACACCATTTCCCATGATCCTCCATGTTCTCGCCCCTGTTTTATGCCTGTAATAACAATTACCTGCCAGCCATCATCCTCATCAACTACACTCACTCTGTTTTCCCCTTTGTTGTCCAGTCTACCATATTGTTACATATATTGTTACCCAGTCTGTGTATTTATCAAGGTTATTTGATATCCTCAGTCCGTCATCATCCACAGAAGCACTGTTACTCAGATGCATGTTTTATGTTTCAGAATGTTTCAAAGGTAAATTAGCATAGGAAGCTAAAAAAAGTATCAAAACTGTGTCATTTCTGAGATGTTTTCAAAAGATAACATGGTCATCTGATTTAAATATGTCACATAATGTGCTCTTTTTCATTCATAGCGACTTATCATTACATAACTTAAAAATATATTTATTAAAAGTATTTTGTCTACGTGCTTCGACACGAGAAAAACAAATGTTGTGGTAGTTCTTGCATGACAGATTCTAAAAGCACTTGTACTGTTGCCATAGTAGTACAAGTCGATATTCTTTCTTAATACTCCTCTTTCATGTCATGTTTGTGGCTGTCGATAAAAGCATGCCACATACGGTTGAAGCTTGCACGCTCTCACTGGCTATTGCAGCTGTCATGTAGGAGGCAGCCTGATCAGGTGTTACCGTGGGTTCACACCAGCCGCGTTTGAAGCAACAAATTTGAGTCTACCGCGTCTAGTTTGCCGCTTGAACATTTTAAGTTTACTCTCTTCATTAATTTGTGAAAGACGCACTTGTAAAATTCTAGTTATCAAGACATTCAGGGGCTTCTGCCACTCCGCATGATTTCTGGAATCACGTCACTACTAGAGCAAGCTCCTGATTGGTTAACGCTGCACATTTTTCCGCCCAAGTTCATATTTTTCAACTCACTCATTTTCCGTGGCAACGATCAATTTGCGCCATTCGCGCAAACTAGATCCGAATGGCGTGAATGTTAAGTCTTAACATTGACTTAACATTGAAATCACTCACACTTGACACCTCTACCGCGGCTGGTCTGAACGCAGCAATACTGTGGGTTCACACCAGCCGCGTTTGAGGCGTCAAATTTCGCGTCTACCATGTCTAGTTTGCCGCTTGAACATTTTCAGTTAAATCGCGTGAAAGACGCACGTGAAATTCTAGTTATCAAGACATTCACACGGAAATTCGCGTCATGGGAGGGGCTTCTGCAACCCTGCTCGGCTTCTGTAATCACATGACTACTACAGCAAGCTCTTGATTGGTAAACGTGATACGTTTTTCCACCAAAGATCAAATTTTTCAACTCGCACGTTTCCCGCGGCAACACTCAAATCGCTCCAATGAGGCAGAATCACATCTACCGCGCCGCGCTACATGCCTCATTCACGCCGCGAGACCTCCAGACGTGCGTCAACGCGTCTTAACATTGACTAAACATTGAAATCACTCGCACTTGACACCTCTACCGCGGCTGGTCTGAACGCAGTATTACTGTCGGTTCACATCAGCCGCGTTTGAGTCGTCAAATTCGCGTCTACCATGTCTAGTTTGCCACTTGAACATTTTGAGTTGAATCGCGTGAAAGACGCACGTGAAATTCTAGTTATCAAGACATTCACACGGAAATTTGTGTCATGGGAGAGGCTTCTGCAACCCTGCTTGGTCTCTGTAATCACATGACTACTACAGCAAGCTCTTGATTGGTTAACGTGATACGTTCAAATTTTTCAACTCGCACATTTCCCGCGGCAACGCTCAAATCGCGAGAAAGAGGCAGAATCACATCTACTGCGCCGCGCTACATGCCTCATTCGCGCCGCGAGACCTCCAGACGTGCGTCAACGCGTCTTTACATTGACTTAACATTGAAATCACTCGCGCTTGATGCCTCTACCTTCGCTGGTCTGAATGCAGCATTCGTAAATATCAAACATGTTGGATTTTTACGATTTTGTTCGGGGAGGACTAACAGAATCTGGAGCAAAATAATCGCAATGACAACACACAGTTTTTTAGACAAAAAAAATGGGCTGCAGTAAAAACTTTTTGGACCACGCCCCCTTTTCGATTGCAGAGGGTGCAAATGCATCTTTACATGTGTGGCCGGCTGCAACCAAAGATATTAATGTAATTCAATAAAGGTTATACAGAAATGATACCTAGCATTATATACCAAAACCCTAAACAACCTAAATATCAGAGCAAATATCATATAGCAACGGACTTTTCCACCTGCTGACTTTCGACACCGGCAGGAACATCCAAACTCGCCAGAGTTACAGATCAAATCGTCGTGATTCGGCAAACAACCAGAAAGAGAAGTGTCACGCTGACCAAACGGGTAAGTTAGCGTGACTATCACTCTTGACACAGGCTCTCTACCTTCCTCTAAATCTAATGAACATTTTCAACAGGGCACAACTAAGAGACCACTGCAACTCAGTATGAATCTGAATTGTTGAGTGACTCTCAAACGCTCTCCAAAGACACTATCCACTTTCCAAGTTAAGGGGAATGCAGCAGATACCGCCGAAATGTCACCAGCATTGAATAGCATTGTGGAAGATGTCATATTAGCGCACACCTCAGCGATATGCCACTGGCGGTTACGATTGCTACGTTTAGGGCGGGAATGGCTTTGTGCCAATATGTGCATGGATGCATCTGAGAGAAAAGGAAGTGGATTACAACTGATTCACATTTTTGTCAGTAATTTCCTAATTTCATGTTAATTTCATGTTAATTCCGTGAAGATTCCCTCCCTTTTGTCGGCTACTGAATAGAGGCTAATTAGTGTCAGTCGTTACCGCAGGCTTTGATGCTAATGAATTCATGCAGCAATAGCATTCAGAATTTCACCGAAGTTACGGTTTAAGGAAAAGCAAAGATAGTTTTAACTGAGCTCAACTATTACAGCTGAGAGACTCGTACACAACTATAATTTTTTCAAGCAGTATTGCCTTTTAGAAACTACCTAAAATGACAAATTTTCTCAAGTACAAATGGACTCGATTATCCTGTTCAAAAGTTTACAAACCTCTGGCTCCTATGTTTTGTGTTGCCTCGAAGATCACCAGTGATTCATTTCCATCACTCTTTTCTTATGCGATACTTCAAAATGCACATAAAATCATGGTGATGTATAACATGGCTACTGACAGTGAATGGTGACTGAAGCTGTCAATCACAACATCATCTTTTGTGTTACGCAGAAAAAAATGTATGGCTAAAGGGCTTGTTATAGTCGTGCGTAGGTCCTACGGCGTAGCCGCGACGGCGTAGGTTCCGCGTTGGTTTTCGTTTATACTTTAACACACGCGCAGACCGCTGGTAGGCAGTATCCACGCGTGTAACCACAGTAGCAGACCGTCAGAAAATAAAAAGCTTGGCAAGTTAACCCACAAACGAAGAAGAAACAGCAACTTGTTGTGTATAATTTGAGAAGACCAGCAATGATGGAAGTAAATAAACAGCGACTTTTGATGC
This sequence comes from Paramisgurnus dabryanus, assembly GCF_030506205.2. Lineage (NCBI taxonomy): Eukaryota > Metazoa > Chordata > Actinopteri > Cypriniformes > Cobitidae > Paramisgurnus > Paramisgurnus dabryanus. Next base: position 34,211,977 of record NC_133344.1, read on the forward strand.
AGTTTGAGTTAAATCACTCCTCAACTTGGCTCATCTTTGTTTTCACCGTCACAAACGGAAATACCTATGACGCAGTTTTTTTTACCTGATGGGAGGGGTTCGAACCTACGCACGACTATAAATCGCCCTTTAGGAGTAACATGAGGGTGAGTGAATGATAACAGAATTTCCACTTTAATAATGAAAGGATGCCATTTTATTGATTTACAATGCAACACATGTTAGAAACCATTAAAAGTCATCTTAAGGTTATAATCAGGCCATGCATTATTTTTTATGAGCTCCACGTCCATAACACAGCCATTATCAACATATCTATGCAGTTTATGCTCCATAATTCTGCAGTATTGTATTTCTTTATGTAGATTACCTCTGTAATGTTTGTTCAGTGCATTTAAAATCGAATCAATCTCAACAGTGTCGGCAAAACTGCTGAAGTGTTGCTATTTTAATGCAAGCCTGGCATTATCTCACCCGTAACAGTACAGTCTGTCCACGCAAGGCTGCCGCTTTTCTTGTGGTTCGCTGGCTCTGTTTCAAACTGATTTTAACGTCCAGTGATCGGTGACCTGCTTTGAGGTTACAGCATGCCGCCCTGACCATCCCACATGCGCTAGCGTAGGTGGTTAAGGGACGGCTATGAAATGTGCTCATGTTAACAGAGAGATAGAAATATTTACTCAGATCTCCGCTAGTGCACATTCAATCCACCAGGTGAGCCAGCTGTTAGCCCTTACTTACACAGTGTGTGTGTGCGTGTGTTTGCTGGATACTTCTCTCACATTTTCAAAGGAATCTTAAGCTCTATTTACACCTGGCATTAAGATCCGTCTTAAGTGATCTTATCTTAAGTGGTCAGATGAGACACATTGTTGTCTTAAATGCGTCTCCTGTGACCACTTTATGGATTTTGAAAGAAGATTTTCTTATTTTGTGACTGCGTATATCATTCACTATGTCAGGATGTTACTGTTGATTTACTTGAATGTAAATATACTGTAGGCTTAGACGAGATACCTGAAATTCAGATGAGCTTGTTGATAACTTTTATACCATTTTTATATACCTTTTAATGAAACAATTCCTGTAGTGCAGCAGGTGAAAGTAGTGACATTTTCAAAAACATGAAATGAAGTTTACATTATATGGACTTTAAATGAGGCAAGTGGAATGGATTTGAGGAAGCAGCAGCATGGAAGTCAAAATTAGCGTGGAAGCTAAATTAGAGAAAAGTGTGTGGGACCAATATCATTGGTGGGTCTTGTCCCACCCACATAATGGTTTTGATGCCCATAACAAGCAAGCAATAGCCATCATTTTACCATCTAGGTTAACTATAGACCTGATAGAGTCTGGCTATGAGTAACCTACCTCTAGCCAAAATAAACTTTGCAATGCCGTTTTTACAAAAAAAAAAAAACAAACTTGAGAGATGTAAAATATTCCATCATGTAAGCAAAGTCAACAGTGATACAAAGTGTTTAGTTTCATTTATTTATTTTGGTGCTATGGTTAGACAACTATAACATTTCCACTTTATCCAAATTTTACCTTGATTTAGCCTCCATGTCTTGGCTTTTCCTGGTTTGTGTCTGTGAAGTTTCAGCTCAAAATATCCCACAGATTATTTATTATGGCATGTCCAAAATGTCCCTATTCGGGTGGGAGCAAAACAATAACAGATTAATGTGATAATTAACTTTAACAGCTAAAATATGTCTCTTTGGAAAGAGCAATTCTTTTAAAGGCATAAACCTAAAAAATATGTGAAATGTATAGTAGTGTATGTTGTAATTTGTTATTGAAGAGATCTGATGTCACAAACCTTGCAAATATCACAGACAGTTGCAACAGGTATTGCCATTTTGCTTCTCATTTTTGTGGGGAATTTGCTTTATGAAGTGTCCATGCCATTCAAAGCTTCTCAAAATGAAACTATCTAAATAACTAAAGAAATGAGATTCTTGCAACTATTCAAGTATTATTAAGATAGCTCAGGTCTTGCTTTCAGCTTAATATTCACAGTTTTGCTAAAGCTGTGTTAAAGATGTTGAGTTGTGCCAATAGGAAATTTTGTTATTTCTTCTAGGATGAATCAGGCATTGACAAGAAAGAAACTATTGAGAAAATCAAATAATTCCCAAAGAGCTGTATTACATAAAGCTACAATGATCATGCCCACTGTATGGTTTCGAATATATGTCTTTTATATCTTGTACTTGTCACATCTTACAAAAAATCTTTAATGGCCTTTCTATTTATATCCATCCAACCAACATCTACAGTAGCTTGCTCTTCACCGCTGTCTCCGTGACGACCTCACCAGCATGACCCAATGTATCATGTGATCTGAGAATGGTCTGCACCTGGTTTTAAAGACAACAATTTTTTTTCCTTGTCTCTGCATCTCTGTCTGTTGGTCTGATAAATGGGTCTGCATTGATGAGCAGCTGGTTGTGGTCTGCCTTTGCTCCGCGGATTCATTTCACCAAAGATCTCTTAGTTACTGAGCTGTCAAGCGTGAGATACGGTCGATTCTGGCTTTTGCAGACCCGATATTCTTGATGCAAAGCAAGACATGCTTTCAGACATTGATCACTCCATCTGTTTTGCGTTATATCAGTTTTAAAGCTGTTTGTTAAAACCAAACAGAAATCTTTTTTTATTTAAAGCATAAGTGGTTGTTGATTATATCTGTGCAAGTAAAACTACTTAGCAATCCAGCTTACTCGAAAACATCTGTTTAAGTTGACTTGTTTCGCTTTTCTGGATTATGATATGCAGTCACTTTGTCCGCTCTGACAATCTTAAAGGAGCTTTATTTTCAGAAAATACATTTTGTCATTGTTTATTCACCTTCATGTTGATAGAAACCCGTGTTTTAAGAACACAAAAGTAGACACAAAAAAATCTCACATGAAAAATAAAACACCAAATATATAAACAAATACTTAAGTTTGTTTATTACCTTAAAGGTCCATAGATATTGCCAAATTGTCATATTTCTGTTAACAATTTTTCCAACAAGCGGATGCGATGAGAGCTGTTTTCCTGTTTCTAATGTTCTGCATAAAGTCTTTTATTTATTGATGGATTTGTGCTTCTCAGAAACTTTTATCAAGCCCATGCACTGCAAAAAATCTAAGTCAGAATCTTATTTCTAGAAAATATATCTTGCATTTTGTTATGAAAGATATAAAAGTCTTAAAAACACATTGAACACTATTGTATAAATTTACATTTATGTAATCTAGTCTTTATTGGTCATGAAAAGTAAATGTAAATTCCTGCTTAGAATTTATTAGAAACAAGTAAGAGATATCACATGCAAGTTTTTGTGCTTGTTCAGTTAGATTTTTACATTTATTTGGGTTGTTTTGAGAATATTGATAAACTTTTAAAATAAGATTAATTTAAAGTTAAATATTCTAGTTTAATGCAATCTTAATAAAAATTACTTATGATTTAGTGCTTTTAAATAGTTTTAAAAAAATGTATTTTTGTCTAATTTTAAAGGGACAACACACTTTTTTTGAAAATATGCTCATTTTCAAGCTCCCCTACTTAAACATTTGGTTCTTACCGTTTTTGGATTCCATACAGGCACGTGCACAGATAGGGCTCAACCTGGGCAGAACACATGCCCTTTTTGTCCTTACACTCCGAAGTGCCCTTTTTTTTCTAAAGAATTTGATTCTATTTTTTTTTTATTTTCTTTAATAAATTAATGCTATTGGTGACCCTTTACGTATGTCTGTCTGTTTTACAAATATATTTATCAAATAAAAGTTATTAAAAAACAAAACCTTTTTGGATCCGCTCAAACTGTCAGTCAAACCTCTTAACTCCGCCCCCTGATTGCGACGAGCTGAAGTTCCATAGCAGAGCAGCTGAACGTCTTGCAACGATAAATAAATATCTTGTTGTTTGAGTACAATTCTGTCTCATTACGAAAGAAAAGCTAGTATGTCTATAACGGCGCATGTTTTATAAATTTGAGCAGGGCCGGTTAGATGAGATTGGGCGAGAGGGCAATCAGGGAGGCATCAAGGGCTCCAAACTGTGACCAAAATGAGTTTTTGACACAGCGCAAGCAGTTTTCACTGCTGTTCACGTATGTGCAGGACACCCGTGACAACAATACAGAATGCAGGATCAGGTTTTACCGCTTATTTGCATGACGCGTCTCAATCGTTTACCGATGGGTCTACGCAGCCCGGGTGAACCGCGAGAAGATGCGCCCGCGCGGGTTTAAAATTAAACATTGCAGAGATGAGAGATAGAGAAAACTTCTAGCCTACATTAACACCAAAAACATTACAGATTAGAAACGCAGATTTTTTTTATTTCAGTGCATCACTAATAGCAGCAAATGGGGGTTTTAATTAAGGCTAGCTTAATATGCAAAACCTATGTTTCTAAGCCGAAAACTATAAAATATAAGGTAGCATGTCATGTACAATAAATAATTTGGAAAAAAACTAATGGAATATCTCTGGTTTACCATGGAATCATGCATAGATTTGCTACCAAACTTGGAGGCTGGAAATATTAATGTTACCAGACTGGTTAGTGTTTGCTAACTTTATCAATAGATGTTGCTGATAGCTACATTATGGTTAGACCCTATGGTACCAATCCCATGCATGACATGGTAAAATATAAGATAGCATGCAGACTAAATGACAAGAAGCTGGAAAACATATGAATACTAAAAAGTTTGGTTTAGCATGGAATCATTAATAGATTTTGTTTTTCCATTAGCTGTTCATGTTAGCTGTGCTGTCAGACAAACTGTTTGTGCTATATTATATATGTGTGTGTGTGTGTGTGCCATATTTTTACTTTTTAAAATCCAAAATGTGAATGTATTTTGTATGTCTGGGGGGGCGCCAAATTTGTTGCTGCATACCCCTCTGGCACTGGATAATGACCCTGCATTTAAGTTACATTTATTCTAGTTTAAATGTGGTTTTCACTAAATGTAATACTTATAAAAAGTGAAAACTGCAAAGTTTTAATTATTTTTGTCTAGTTTTAAGACACTTTCATTATTTTAGTGACTAAATATAAAAAATTAAGAATTCCTATCAAGTAAGTTTTGTTTACCCCATTGGTCAATTTATTATTTAGTAATTTTTTTTGCTTAATGTTATTACATTTTATTAGATTCAAGTGTGTCTTGCTTGTTTCAAGAAGGGCATTTTTTGCTGTTTTGAATTTCAGAATTAACGCCATTTTGATCTAAAACTATAATACAAAAGTAGCTGTGACAGATTGTTTTATCGTGTGACAAACGAATAGAAAAACTTATTTCTTCGTTGTCTTTTATTTGCCCTTTTTTAATCAAGAACAATGTCTAATTTCCCAGCAACAGCTCTATGTAATTTGTTTGCTCCTGTCTAATTGCATTTGTTTGATGAGCGGGTGCTAATTGTCCCCATAAATTGATTTTTGTAGAATCAGGAAAACTTCAATACAACAACACAATCACTACAATTGTACTTGGCTGGTATGTTTTCCTCTTTTATTGTTTAAATAAACCTTTTTGATACACTTTGGTTTATTTAAAAAATTTCTTTTACGAACATATGTGTACATCGCAAATCACACAATGAAGCAATATACAGGAACACAACAATTTCATGCATATATAAAAGGAACCTCTTTTGCTGCACAAGATTGGGTTTTGGGTCAGTGATGATCCAATCCTGGGCTGCATATGTGAAGCATGAAGATGCGACCAGCTGGCCTTCTCTCGCGTTTACTTCTGAGGGGTCAGCCATGCAAAAATGTCATCCCGCATTGCAACCCGTGCCCAAAAGCCAGACACAGCTCCACCATCGAGATGGCCATACATAGGCGTTAGGACTTTGATAACGTTGCCCTTTTCCTGCCCCCTGTGGAAGGGATGCACAATGTATGGCCAGCCCTGCGGAAAATGTCAATGGTCCATCACATCAAATAATCCACTTTTCGGAATAGTAAGCATATCAAACCCCAGGCTTCATATAATCATGCATTTCGCAACCAGTGGACTATCTTTCCACGTATTGACTTGAAAATGATGAAAGACAAAAAAATCCTGTCAGTGAAAACTCATTTGCTTTACGGTATCATTTTTAACTGCCGCAGAAATCTTCAGGGCATTCATGCGCAAAAAAACACAGCAACATCCCTCAAGGAAAATGTTTTTCTAAGTGTGCAGAGAAGAAACAATTTTTCTTTCCCACAGACAAAATGCAGTCGCTGCAGCACTTCGCCGTTAACGGACCGCTTTCGGTTTTAATTTATTTTATTTGTTTGTCTTTTGAACAAACATCATTTTAAGGGTTCAGCACAGGGCCATGGGGCCATTTTGAGGAGTCGATGTTGAATTTTGCAGGACTGAAGATGTGTGGGTCATTAGGGAACCATGTACTGCACTCTCTGTGAATTCCAACGCCAGCTCGCCGACAATTGTTTGGCTACACTCTTCATTAATGCACATGAACTACTCGCAGGCAAACTCAGCATTGCTAATGAGCATATTAGTTATCTCCAGGGCCATCCGCTGTCTTTTTGTCAAGTAAATAGTGGAGGATCCAGTGCTTTACAGCTGCAGGGGACAAACTAGGTGTTTGGTCAGTGGTTGGCAGATTAAAGCTAGACCTTAGTCAGCACAACCTGTGGCTAACATTGCTCACTGTTCTAATCCCATTTTGAGATCATCCTATTGTGAGATCGCCGATACACGATAGTTTAGGCGGGGTAATACCCAGATAGAATGCAAACCATTGAAACAATGTTAAAAATAGTTGATTTGTCAATGTTAACTGCATTGGATCAATATCAGGTTTGCACCCTCCATTAATATTGAAAAAATATTGAAATTTCAACAAACCACCACTATTGTGATGGGGTTAGGGTTAGTTGGGTCCTTGAAGTAAAATCATTCTTTTCTTTTTTTGTGTGTTTGTATGTATTTGTGTAGAAACTCATGTGCATTGGAAAAGAAAGATGTGTTTCAAAGTTAAGTTGAAACTGATTGCTTTTTGTGAAGAAGTCAAGATTATATAAAATTAAGCTGCTTTACATGATTATGTTGATCCATTTTTGACATTTATAATTGTTTTGGTTTGTAAATACACTGTGACAAGACAACCAGAAAAAATGCTGACACATTCAGACATCATTAATCATCCTACAAATCTCAACAATGGTGACAATCATCAAACAAATTCAGATAAAATGATCAACTGCAATGCATGCTGGGAGTTATACATTAGTTTAGTAGTACAATGTTACCCAGCATGCATTGCAGCATGAAGCTTTCTTTTGTTGATTGTCACCATTGATGAGATTCCTAGACCAATTCATGATGTCAGAGATAGATTCATCAGTTTAACTTTTTAAATGTGTTTTTGTAATCCTCAAGATAACCGACCTCACACTGCTTCCAACTAGTACTGTAACATCCATTTCTTGCACAACTTCAACAGTATTTCATTAATATTATTTAGAAATATCTACAGGAATTAAACTACTTGATAACATTAGATCTTTGTTTTCTTTGCAATAGCAGATGTATTTTGAAACACTGCTACAGCAGCCAAAGAAAACTTACCATTACAACACAAGAGTCACGGGCCCAACTAAAGCAAACACTGATCACGATAATGGTGATTTGTTGAAATTTCAATATTTTTTCAATATTAATGGAGGGTGCAAACGTGATATTGATTCAATGGTATTAACATTGACAAATCAACGATTTTTAACATTGTTTCAATGGTTGCATGCTATCTGGGTAGTTTTCTCATTTATTTATTTGTTAATTTTGTACTAATTTATGACAGCCCACATGATTGATGGACACAAAAGAAGCCGATTTACACTAAGGGCAACACTGTCATGGCGCAACCTTCTTAAAACTGATGACATTAATCCAAACCCTCTCATGCGAGAAAAAGCATGCAATGCGTATGTTAATGTGACACTATGATGATAGTAATAATAACTATCTCCAGCTATCATCATGAAAGCCTGCACTCGGCCATATGTCTGACAATCGTCTATTCACGATAGTATCGTCTACCGGCACAACCCTACCATACGGTATACTACGAAGCCCGGCAGGCCCCCCCTTGAAGAAAAGTAAACAAGTTGCCTGTAAAAAAATAAACTGCGGGAACAGATTAATAATCTGTGATTACAGTTTATAAACCGAGTTGACGAATTACTAAACCATGATCATGGATTTGCGAGTCTTGTTTTCTTTTCCCCAAGGAGTGACCTGCCGGGCTCCGCAATATACAGTATTATTAGTTATTATTATTATTAGTTACATTTATATAGCGCTTTTCCAGAGCTCAAAGCGCTTTACATATGAATGGGGGAATCTCCTCAACCACCACCAATGTGCAGCATCCACCTGGATGATGCGACGGCAGCCATATTGCGCCAGAACGCCCACCACACACCAGCTTATTAGTGGAGAGGACACTAAACTAAACTAAAATTAATTTGTGTTTTATCATGCTTAAGGTGTTTGCTCACCTAGTTGTCATTCAAAATCTTTTTTTTGAGTGGAAAATAAACTTTCCATGCAATGAAGGCCGACATGAGCAGAGGGTGTCAATATTTATAAAAGGCATCATAACACTATTAGAAAATTGCTTGTATATGTCATATGAGCGACCCAATAAGCTCTTCAGCATACTGTATTTAACAATTTGTTTCAAATTATATTACAATTGGCTTTTAGTTGTTTATTTTTCTTTTTTCACCAGGTATAATTCCATTGAGATATACAGTAGATCTCTTCTACTAGAGACCTGGGCCCGGTTGCATAAAGCACCTTAAGTTTTTCCCTTAAGTATGATACTTAAGGGGTAAATTCCCCTTACCAAAGAGAATAATTTAAGGGTGTTACATACAGCACAATCCCTTAAACAGTTCTCTTAGGTAAGGGTAATCGTTAAGTGTTTCACAACAGCGACCCAGGTTTGCCGTTATAAAATACTATTGTTGCCATGGAGACGCAACAGTAAAAAACTTGAGGGTTTTTTCTGCAACACCCTTAAGTTTAAGGGAAACATAAGGGTGAACTTAAAGGGATAGTCTACTCATTTTCAATATTAAAATATGTTATTACCTTAACTAAGAAGAGTTGATACATCCCTCTATCATCTTAGTGCGTGCACGTAAGCGCTGGGGCGCGCTGCTACACTTCGATAGCATTTAGCTTAGCCCCATTCATTCAATGGTACCAGTTAGAAGTGACCAAAAACATCAACGTTTTTCCTATTTAAGACGAGTAGTTATACGAGCAAGTTTGGTGGTACAAAATAAAACGTAGCGCTTTTCTAAGCGGATTTAAAAGAGGAACTATATTGTAAGGCGGAACAGCACTTTTGGGAGTACTTCAACTCGCCTGAAAAGTCCGCTCCCCTTCTCCCTCTCATAATGGGAGAGGGAGGGTGTTACTGCGCCGAGTCGAAGTACTCCCAAAAATGCTGTTCCGCCATACATTATAGTTCCTCTTTTAAATCCTTTTTTTCCTATTTTTAAATCATTGTCCGTTGGGGTTAGATTTGGGGTTTGGATGTACTTTTATGCGAGAAACTATTCATAGAAATTTGTGTTGGTGACACAACAAAGACGTTCGTGCTCAAGGCATGGACACGAATAAATTAATCAAATTTCTTGTGACTATAACACGACTTTCCATGAGATCAGTTTCTTATGAAGTAATAGGAATTAACGAATTATACACAATAAGAGTCAGACTGTGTATTAAGAAATCAAATTATCTTTAGTTTTGACTTGATGTTGACTTCAATTTGTCCCACAACTGAAAAGATTTTGTTACAGCTCAAACAAATTCAATTTATACCTTTGGTTCCTAGCAAGTTGTAAGTGTCAAATCTTTTGTCAGATTCATTTTGTCATATCATCTCCAATAATTGTATTCAGTGTTGCTCATTTACCAAAATAGCATGCTTCAAAAACAGATCCAGACAACTGCGGGCCAACAACACACACTACAGAAAGCTTACATCTACAATTACTGCCTCTCTTTTGAGTCTTACAACCTGGCCACCTATCAGGAGAAACAATATTCAGATCATATTTTGAAGCTGCTGCTCGGGTTTGGAAATTGCCTGATGCAAATTCTCCGAGTTGGTGATGTGAATGCTAATTTAAACAGGCAACTCATTTCCATACTCAAATTGGAGTGCGTAGTTTTAACCACATCCAGATCATCTTTTCTTTGCTAAGCATGGAATATTTTACGGTAAGGAAACGTGCTATGTCCAGCAAAATAACATCATGCAAAACATCGCATTGGACACTCACAGGAAGTGTGTCTTGTCAACATGATTAAAATGAGCATGTTTGTGCGTAGCTAAACAATGCTGGCACATTTTAAAACAGACATGTGAAACGGTCACGCAAATTGGCTGTGTATCTGAAAAGTCACGCCAAACGAAATGCTCCAAACTTGGAGCTTTTTTAACACTTTTCTCGCCCACAGACAGAAAATGTCAGCGAATTGCCATTTACGTAATGTATAAATAAATAATAAATGTAGCTTAGATTATGTAAACACCAAATCATCTCATTAGTGTACAGTATATTGGCACTATTCTTGAGCAATACTAAAATTATAAATGCTACTAACTTGCACTCAGCTGTTTTAGTTACAAGCATGACAAATGGCTATATTTATTTTTTGTCATAGTTTATTCAACTGTACAGCTACACATGCAATACACTAAGACGATAATAGGACAAAATCCCTAAACATCCTCTGTATAAGGCATATGCAGGTCTGATTCATTTTAGTGAAGCGATTTGTATATGCCTAATGCAGATCAATGTTTCCCAACCGTGTCTGTGTAACGCACCCACACAACCCCATCAATAATCTTCATCAAAGCAGGAGTTTGTTCCTTTCAACTCTTATTATCATTCAGCATTATCATTAACAATACCAAAGATCTCATTAAAACAATGAGTCACTTTTAAACTCAAAACAATCAATACTGTGGGTGAAAAACACAAAGTAACTCATTTCCTTTAATGACACATCTGTGCTTGTTTGTGTTTTGCAAGCTGTACAGTTCAGGGGCCTTAAAGAAACTTTCTCTGAAAGCACATTAATGTGATATACAGTATTTGATATGATTTAATTGGTCCCTGAAGCAAAACATCACTCTCAAGCCAAGCAATTATCAACCATTCAAACTAGCCAACTGTAATGGTAAAGTTTTTGTTAGGGTAGGACAATATTGTGGTTTTGTGGTCCAGGGTCACATATGGTAAAACAATTTGATTAATTAATTGCAATTTGATTAAGTGCTGTTAAAATGACACTGCATGTATGCTGCGTAAGTGTCATAAGTATACGCAATCTGGTGTAAACTATCTTACATGGAGAAGAATGCCAGAAGGAGAAGCGATGGTGACTATTTATCCAATTTTAAAGGTTAAAGTCGGAGGTAACACATACTGTAGAAACAAATAGCCGAACCAGGCCTGGCTCCAGATATGAGATGAAAGGTGGGCCAAGTGATATTCCAGGTGGGCTGGTCAGATTGGGGGGGGGGGGGGTTAAGGCTTTAATCTCTCATGTCTATAGTTTAATATCTATTTAAGACAATTGTTATGGATGCTTGTTGTTGTTGTTGTGCTTTCGTCATTTTTAATATTTATTGTGCATATTTGGAACTATTTAATAACCTCATATATATAAAAAAAAATTTTTTTTACATTTTTTCTTTTTGTATTTGTATTTTTTGACCCCTTAACAGATCTTTTTAAGATTTGATAAAAAGGTCAGTTGTTATAAAAAAAACATTTGTTGCAAAATGAGATAGTCTCTCTTCGAGATAATTTTTTCAGAAATCTAGTTTTTTGGTTGTGCATTCCAATAAATATCAATTCAACTTCAGTTGGTTTGTTTTGATTTAAACCTTCATAACTTAAAAAATACAGCTAAGTAGCACTTTTACACTCTGAGGCTATTTTGGGGATTTTCGCCTGGATTTGGCCTACCCAATTTCAAAAGCTTCTCATACCCACATGCAGAGGTGCACATACAAAAGTTTGGTATCATTTTACAGGAAACCCTTTGAAATTACATAAAACAATGTTAAAAGTGCTCAACATGGTTGTATGTGTTGTCAGTCCTCTAATAGACACAAAAATAAATAGGCGCTTTTTGATGTTTTTTTCTAAAGTCTGTATTTAAAAGTGTATAACTCTGGTCCTGAGTGGTAACGAAACCTGCAGACCGTTTTGTTTGATTCCAGCAATTGCCAGCTTACAGAGGAAAAATGATTTTTTTTTCTATCATAATAAATGCAAAAGTTATTTTACTCCAACTGATGGGAGGAATAATACGCTTTTTGTATACAATTTCTGCCTAAAAACATTTGAAGTGCTCCCATAACCACATACAGTGGAATAAATGCAATATCTTTATATCATTTTGCAGAAACCCCTTTGAAGTTACATGAAAAGCTGCTGTTTGTGACAAATTTTGTTATTTATGTTGTTTTTCATATGATGAAACACAAAATTTTCTTTTTTATGTTGTAAACACTGTCTTTGATAGTGTATAA
>NC_133344.1:35124787-35224787 GCF_030506205.2 Paramisgurnus dabryanus
GGCCTGTTTGGCGTCTGTTGTAAATGATCTGGTCTGCGAGGTGAAACTCACAGGAAAAATTTGTTGAGCGGTTGAGATAAGGAGAGAACTTCAACACACACGACAGTTATATTCTAGACATGATAATCTTCTGCTAAGAGGCTAATGATTTTCAATTCACCCTCTCATTTTCTCATTTTTGCTTATGAGACGCACCGCTATGACACACGCATCGGACGATGGGCCAGCTGATCACACACTCGTGCTGCAAAGGCGGTGACACAAAGGAAACCTGTGTGACGCAGTGATGTCAGCTCCTCCTAATTGAATTTTGGGCAAGGAGAAACCCGCTAGACAGAGCGCCCAGTGTGCGGCTCCTCAATCCAATTTTCTCTCATGTGAAGGAGACTCAGTGCATTGCTTCATTTTTCCTGGAAGAAATCTCATTAGCTTTATACTCAAAATAGTCATCTTCACGCTGAACTATTAATGGGTATAGTATAGTTAGGTTCCAGCATTATTACCAGTGGTTGGTAGCATTAGTGTAAAATGTGTTTTGACTGGAAATTAAACAACGACTTACATCTGAGTCAAGATTTACAAGCCCACTCCTATAGTTTTTTTGTTTTTGTTTGTTTATTTGTGTATTCTACAACCTATCCTTGTTCATCATTGTTTATTTTGGGGGTTGTATCTTTTGCATATCGTTATCATGTTCTAATACACACCAAAGGAAACGTCAAACCGTGAATCGGATAATTGGTGTTCTTTAAATAGCACCTCTACCTACCATGATTTTCAATTTAAGTGCCAGGATTAATTGGATTTATTTTACACATTACACTATTCAGGCTTTTTGAGCACATATGGTACCCTGAGTTATGTTATATAACACTCACACATTTTTTTTCCAAAAAGCACCAACATAAAAATTCTGGACGCACTTGCCCAAAAATCGAATCCCAAAAATAACTTTAACAAAAATTTTTTTTTGTATAATTCTATTAACAATTGAGTTTTTAGTCTCCTTATTTTAATTAATCTGACTAACCAATTACTACAAACCATTACAATAAGCATACCTTTTTAAAAGTAACAATTAATTTGAATAAAAATAAAACAAAGCTACATTTAGTTAAACTTCATCTAGTTATATGCAGCAGAATCAAACTTACCGGCTGTCTATCAAAATGAAGCGTGGCCAACAGCCAATCACAGTGGCCGAAACACATGACTAGAAGTTATTTTTATAAGGCGATCTGATTGGCTGACGCATGCATTGGCGCTTGAAAAGTTGAGAACGTTGAGCAACGGCAGTGGTGCAACGTTGACAGATCCCATTAAAATAAATAAATTAACGCTTACGCCCCGTGTGAATGTACCGTACACCACAGACTGTAATAAGCTACTGGCTGCTAGAGGGCGCTTATCCCTTACTCGTAACTGTACGACGCAAAAAGGTGGATGCTTAAACAAACTATGAGGTCATTATATATGTAGGACAGTCTCGTATTCTAACAAAAACCGTAGATGTCAACAATATAGGCCTTTTGCGACATAAGTCCTTCAACTAAAAACAGTCAGTAATTGACTGTTAATGATTGGCTGATTCTTATGAGGAGGGGCTCTGTACAGTGTTTTGTGTATTGCTACGTTCACGCATATGCATAGCGTGATTCAAGCTTGAAAAAAAATTATGGTACAGTTGAAGTCAAGTTTAATTGTTAGAAATTGAAACCGAATACAGTTTCATTTACAGTATACGTGACAAAGAGTAAATTTGCATGTAGTTTTTAGTTTGATATGTAAGGAATAATTGACGACGGGCCATTAATTCAATAAAAAAATAATGCACACCCAAGGTGCAATGCGGCACGATGCAAAGGACCACAAAGTAAATTATTCCTCTTATACCACGGTTACCACAAACATTACTCTGGTGCCTATTTTGAAGACATTTGACAAGTTAGGTGTGCGGTTATCAGAAATTAATGCATACCCACGGAACATTTCTCAGCCAATCAGAATACAGCATTCAACAGACCCGTGGTATAATGTGTTTTAACCCAGGCAGTGCAGTAGGCAGAGACCATTCAGTTGTCTGAATAAATAGGGGAGGGGGTCTGCCATGACTAAGGAACTCCTGGCAAACTACTTCCCTCACATCTGCAAAAAGATTTTGTGTACACACAACCAAAACAATATCCGTCAGCTAACCTATCCGAGCATAAGCTGAGCACTTTATCGCCTGCCAAAGGGTACTTTTTGAGTGTTTAGCAGCAAAAACATGTTTTTTTTATGTACAAAAACCACAATGTCATCCTGAGGCAGTCCTTCCGTGTTATGTAAACTAGTAACTAATAAGATTTTCCATTAAATCATTTTGGCTTTAGGTTATAAAGTTGGCAGTTTTAGACTCTTGTAGGGTCAACATCAGAGAAAAGAACAATGAAAAACTGGTCCGGGGCAATGAGGAGGTTAGTGGTACCCTACACATTGGGCCATAGGGAAAAAGGGAATAGGGAGTCCCAGACCATGTCAATTTCAAATTTAATATGCTAGTGCACTTATGAAAATTATAAAAGTTTTTTCCCCTAACATCAACAGCCTCTGACTTTAAATAGCAAATTATGCTTTACATAATGTAAACTTTAGACTGCCTTTAGACGGTTTAAAAAAATGCCCCCTGTTTTAATAGGAAATAAATCATGAAATAAGATTGGTGCAATATTTAAGAGTTTTGTACAAAAGAAGCATGAATGTGTAAATGTGAATGATGTTGTGCCCTCAGTGGCCTCATTGTAAGATACAAAATCATTGCAGGAAGGTTAACGGGGTTTCAAATAGCAAAGCAAAGCCATCGAGAGCAGCACTATTAGTTGACTTCCTTTCCATTGTATTAATGTAGGAAGTGCTGGCTAGCGCAGATATGGATCCAGCTAATGTCACCGCTCTGCGCAAAAACACAGCGCACCTCACAAGGGCAAGCAGCAGCCGACAACTGAGGAGGACGGGTACGCTTCCTAATCAAAACACAGCCATCGAATAGCGGCAAAAAAATGAGAAGAAAGGAAATCTCCAAAACACAACGATTTCTGACGACATACGTTGAGATAAAAACAGTATTCCTAACAATGAATCTAGAGCACGGTATATTTTAAGGTCCTTTATCACAAAGTCATTTCCTTTGAACATTTGCCCAGCTGTACTGACAAAAAACACCCTAGCGATACAAATACAAGCCCTGTTTTGGACTTAAACACCCCTCTATGGAAAAGCTAGATTTATTGGCTAATCCAAGTGACCTTTCTCAGGAGTGCACAAACAACACCAGCTCTTCATGAAGTGGAGAAATTATATATATATTTTTTAGTCAAGTGGTGGAAAAGTGTGGTTTGGTGTCAAGCAAGCTAGGCTACCCCGCGAATCGGGTCGACGTCAGCAAGTGCAGGTGATGAATCAAACCGAGACTTCTGCCAGAATCAGGCCGCTTCAGAAGAAAACAGATATAGCACCTTTCACACTTATTTTCTCACACATTTTGCAGCTTGCAGATACTCCCCCATGGGCAGGAAACGCATCGATGTGACCTTTACGTGGTGGTTTGATCTGCAGTGAAGGCCCTGTGCCAACTTGGCCTTGTATTTTCTGATGCGAGATAAGTTCGGTTGTTTATTTTAAATGGCAAGACGCGGGGATAAAAATTTAGAGGTTGAATTATGTCAAAGGCAAATACATGCTTGGTGCGATTCTACTTATTATGACTAATTTGACATTTATGTGATGCTTTTATCCAAAGCGAAGTATATTACAGGGGCAAATTTCAAGGTTTTTTGTCTTACGGAGAACTGTAATACCTGGAAAGACCTAGTTATTAGAATTTATAGTTAAAAGTCCCACTCTTTCTCTTTTTTGAAGCTTTGATTGTGTTTATAGTGGGCAGTATAACATGTGTTCATGTTTCACGTGTAAAATAACGTGGTATTTTTCACATAATTTACTTATCTGTATAGCGCTGTTTTCACTGTCCTAAAAACGGGCTGATGTCTTCCTTGTTCTATGAAGTCCCTCCTCAGAAATACGTAACGAGTTTTGATTGTGTAGTTTGTTTAGTGTGTTGTGACTCGACAGCAGTTTAGCTTAGCAGAGCCGTTTAAGCCAAAGCTGATGACTGATGTATTCCTGTGGGCGGAGTTCAACTGTAGTCCAAACCGACCGTTCGCTGTAGGCTTGAAAGGGGACTTTTGTTAAAGAAAATATATCACCTGGCAGTGAACTTTGAGCTTTATTATTTTACAGGTATTATTTATGCTATTATAGATGGTTTCATCGGACACACGTGCGCTGACGCGAAACACGTCTGGATCCGAACTTTACTTCCGTTTTCATTTTTTTTTATGGTCTGACTAGTTGCCAAACTAATCTCTTGAACGAATGCCTCGTCGAAAATAACAAACGTTTTGATTTCCTAGGTAATATATGTGTTGTTTTTTTGATTGTTATATTAATAAACTATGTTTAAAGAACTTTCTTGTTATTTTTTCTTAGCGGAGTTTACCGGAAGTTACGTGCGGACCACGACAGCCACTTGTTTATGTTGTTACTGCTGAAACCGTCTATAGCAACATTACACACTAACTAAAGTTTGAAAAATGGGATCAGCAAGAACGTGACCTTTAAATCTCAATACTAGGGGTGGGCGATATGACCAAAATCTTATATCACGATAGGATTCGGGTTATATCATAATAACGATATGTTTCTTATTAAAAGGTAGAAAAGTGATTTAGGCAAGAGCAGTGAGAGAAACAGGAGCAAAATTAGGTAAGTTACCCTTTAAGGCCAAAGTTTGGATCCAATATATTGTTACACATTCCTTTTCAGCTGTTTTCTTTCTCTTAAGACCTAAATGGTCTTGTTTATGAGGATGCTTGCAAAGATAAGTATTTTGGTGAATGTGTGTATTTAATACCAATAAAGCAGCAAAAATGCTCATGAGCACAATGAGCAGTGGATGCGCGGTTTGCAAGATCCTCTCACTAAGAAATAGCGCATGCATTTAGCACTACTTTTTGTGTTTTGATTGCTTAGAATCACTTGATTTAAAACTGCGGTGCTTAAATACGTATACATTTTCGTGACCACGCACAGAGCAACGTGACATGGTTGCGTAACCTCAACAGAGACGATAGTCCAAAATCTTTAGCAGTTTATCATTATTTTCATGTGTTGGTGAGCCAAAGAAAAAATGTCACCTTGGTGGACAATAAAGACATACAATACAATATACTGTACCTAACTGGTTTATCACCCACCTCTATTCAATACTACATAAAGTACGTTGCAAAAGTCTTATGCTGCGTTTACACGAACCGCGTTTCAGGCGTCAAAATCGTGTGTACTGCGCCTAGTTTGCCAGTTTAAATGCATCAGCACGTCTAAAGCGAAGTAGATGCGCAAAAAAGCAAGCATTTCAGAAGCCAAATCCGCTTCTTGTGGGAGGGGCAAGTGATATGCGGTTGTCTGCTTGCAGGATGGCTGATGTTAATTGTGCATTCATCGAGAGAGTTACCGGTTTGTATTTAGTCATCTAACTATAGGGGGAAAATCGATAAACGTCACGTGACTCAAAAGTGAAATGTGTATTACAACTTACCAGGTTGCTCAATGTCCTCACTGACACTCTTCCAAGCGAGGTCCTTTTTATTGCTGTCTCTATTGAAATAAGAACTTGTGTCGTATAGCTCCAGGTGGCTGCTCACGGACAATATCAAGCCTTCATGCTGAATGAGTGACTCCGGGCGGGGCTGCCGCCACAGCAGCAAGCAGGCTCCTGATTGGTTACTGAACGTGGCACAAAAATACGCCAAAGTTCAAATTTTTAAAATTGGGCATCAGCCGCAAATTTGCGTCAAACGCAAAATGCATAAAAAGTACCATTCGCGCGTACCACGCCATACCCTCAATTCGCGTAAACTAGATGCGCAAATGAGGAGGAAACGCATCTTATGCGTGGCGCTAAACACCTCATCCACGCCGCGGGACCTCCAGACGCACGTCAACGGATCTTCACATTGACTTAACATTGAAATCACTCGCGCTTGCCGCCTCTACTGCGTCTGGTGTAAACGCAGCATTAGGCCACAATCACTAACTTTTTTGTTTAACTCTTTCCCCGCCATTGACCAGTTATCTCGTCAATTAGGAGAAAACATTTGCCAGCCAATGACACTTTACTGGCGAGTTTTTACGGTAAGCTTTAATTCACTATTATCCACTAGGTGGCGCTCTTACCCAATTCATAAAAAACTGAAGCAAAATCTAATTTTACTCTGTGTATGTTTTGATAATCATTCTGCATCTGATCTCTAACAAAATTTCTTTATAAAAATGCAATTATTTAAGCTTTTTGCTCAAAATTTTTTATTTTTGAAGAAACCAAAAATGAAAACCACCAAAAATGCTGGCAGGCAACTTTTTTAAAGGAACATGCTGACTTTTTGGGAATTTAGCTTATTTCATCATATCCCCCAGAGTTAGATAAGTCCATACATACTTTTTTCATCTCAGTGTGTGCCGTAACTCTATCTGACGCTTCCACCGCTAGCCTTGCTTAGCACAAAGACTGGAAGTAAATGGCTCCAGCTAGCATCCTGCTCCCAATAGGTGACAAAATAACGCCAACATTTTCCTATTTATATGTTGTGATTTGTAGTCACAAATAACAAGGTCATATGAGACACAACTATCTTTAAACCATATAAATACTGGGAACTATATTCTCAGAAGGTAAAGCACTGCTACTTGGATGCAGTGATTTGCTCGCATCACCCGAATAGCCCCGTGGTGAAGAGCAGAGAGTTTGCGCAAGTGTTGCACTAATAACTCCACCCAAGTAGCAGTGCTTCACCTTCTGAGAATATACGCACGGAGATGAAAATGGTATGTATGGACTTATCTAACTCTGGAGGATATGGTAAATAAGCTAAAGCCCCAAAAAGTTGAAGTGTTCCTTTAAAAAAAGCTGGCGCGGAATGAGATAAGCAAAGTTTTAATGACTATTCATATTTATTTTTTACTCTTTTTGAAAACAGTATATATGTACACAAAATGTAAAAAAAAAAACACAATTATAACAACAAAATGGTTTCTTTAGGTCAGTACTTAGTGAGACCTCTTTTGGTACTAAACACATAAATATGGTCACTCTGCCTTTGCAAAAACAACAAATCTAATGCAAAGTACTGTATAATATTACAATTGCATTCACAACATACTGTTTGTAGCCTTCATCGGGAACACAAATAGTGAATTTGTTTAGCTTTCTGTAAGGTTTGAACCTACAAACACTTTTGGGCTCCCACAGACCTTTGAACTTTTGACCGCAACAGCTCAAGTTAACATACATTTGAATTGCTGTCGACAGAATGCCCCTCTGTACGGACAGAGCCATGTTTGTAACGTAAAGTGCTCAGCTGAAAATGGCTTCTTTGCTATGGCTTTAGATAAAGGACCTGTGTGGGTTCGACACACTACTTTATGTCATTGAGGTGAGGCAGGGTTTCAGAGGTGGGTTGAGTGCTAGCTATAGCTAGGCTACGGTACAGTGGTGGAGTGTAGCCTAACAGATGTCTGCCTCTAGGGTGTTATTGCAGCCAGCCCGCAGGAGACCTCATTTGAACGCCGTAGACGCTAACAGTCACGCAAGTTCGTAAGATGGGTGGGTGTCCTGAAAGCTTATAGTATGAATTGGGTGCTTTTATAACCTTCTGACTAGACATCAGTCTGATATTTGGCAGTGGTGCTCGTCCTCACCGGTACTATTTTGACTAAACGAGAGAGCAATACGAGTTATTATTATCTTTGACAAAGGTTCACTTATAACACAAGTTAACGTTCTTCTTATTTCACGCTGTCACGCTAGGTGGTTTGCCTGGAGGGTTTGGATGGGAGTTCCTTTCGTAATGAAAGTGCTATAAATTATTCAACTCAATTTTAGACTAATGCTGCTATTCCACGCTGTGGATTTAATGCCTTCATTGTCAATTGTCTATTTGTACAATCGATTAAAAAGTCACCAGTGCAGGTCTCTTTAAATGTTTAAAGGAAGTCATACAAAGATAAATAGCAAGACAAAGACAGTTGACGATAGCAGACAGAGTGTAAATAAATGTATTATTGCGCAAATACGTGACTAACTACACACTATTGCTTAAGTCTGACACGCCGCTGTAGTTTCCAAGAAATGCATAAAGTACTTCACACTTGTCTTGTATTAAATAGGTATGTTTGCTTTGTTAAATCATAGCAGATGCCCTTTGTGTGCATTTGTCATAATGCGATTATGAGTCAGCATTTGTGCCACACCCAAACTGACAGCCAGACGTATGTACTGAAGTAATTTATGGTGTAAGAATGTGAACTATTTACCAAAGGGGAATTTAGGTCAAGAAAGGCACTGTTTAATGTAGGCATACAGTGAATAGTAGAGAAGCACAATTTTAAGCAGAAAGCTACATGAGGAAAAAAAATAAAAATAAAAAATTATTTATTATATCTTTATGTAATTTTGCCGTTGTTAAAATTTAGGAAGTGTTATTTTTTTACCCAATCTGTGATAAAAACGGATATAAGTGTGAATCTAAATATAAGTTTTTTGAATACACATTAAAAAAAAGAAAAACTAAAATTACATATTAAATTAAAAAGGAAATTTTAGATCCACAACAATTTTTACTTTTTTCCATAAACATTTATTTTTCAATGACGGCACATACTGGGAGTTTGGGTGGGACTGTAAAGGTTAGAAAGCCCTCACTGAATTGGATCACATTTGAGAATGATCAGAATTAAAAATAAACTTAAAAGTAAAATCCCTGCAAGCATTAAAATCTCAACGTATCATGAAAACAACCATAATAAAAAAGTAAAAATAATAGTTCACTTTAAAGGGCACCTATGATCGGATCGGATTCACAATTTTACATTTCCTTTGGTGTAAAAGTGTGTGTTAGTACATGTTAATGATATGCAAAAGGTACAAACCCCAAAGTAAACGATGATGTGAGTTGTCATCTCCACCGTAAATCTCTTTTCTTGGACTACAACAAACACACAGATTGTAGGCAACAGTTTACTTCCTGGGATTGTTGACGTAGACAAGACCGACATTATCATAATTCCTCCCGTTTCGGACTCTCAGCCTGTAAGTTAACTGCTGTTAGCATTGCATTGTGAGCGAATCTTTCAAACATGGTAAGGAGCGTCACATTTCCTGCTGACGCCAGAGGTATTCAGACCAATCAGGTACACAGCGCTTTTGAAATCGATGAGTTTTGTACAAAATCAGTGCATTTCAGGAAGAGAGTGAAATCTGGAGCTACAAAAATGTACCGTATGGGGAAAATAATGTGTTTTTTAACCATAAACAACGCAAACACATTGTATTTCACCAAATAACGTTGTTTTTAGTAATGAAATAGGTGCCCTTTAAATAAAAACGCTGTCATTATTTATTCACTCTTAAGTCGTTTTAAGTCCACATGACTTTCTTTATTCAGAAAAGGTGAAAGAAGATCATTTATCCATTGAGTGGATTCAACACAATAGCAATATATTATGAATTTAACACTTAAATAAAGCAACCAAGAGCATCAGCACAGCAGTTTTCTTGTCATTATTAAATCAACATTATTTTGGGGTAAAATGTGAGCAATACATCCTCTCATCATACCAAAGTTTACAGTTTATCCTGTCTGTGATGTGATTTGCTTGATCATTGAGCAATTAAGGATGTAAGACTAAAGGGATTTAGTGTCTACATATGATGATTTGTAGAAACGTAAGCCAGGCCCATGATGTTCTGGTTCATATCAAGTTAAGACGTGTGCACATCACGAGCCAAGATATAATTGCATGTTGAATTAAATTCCTCTCGGCTTCCACAAGACATCAGCCAAAAGACCCATCATGCAAATTCCACCGCAACTGTTGTAACATTCCGACGGTTCTTTGTGGGAGATTGGGAATGTGGAAGGGGAAAGACATTGAAAAGGAAAGGATGAAAGGAAACTGGGAGAGGGGGTGGATAAGGAGGTGTTTGGGGTTAAATAAGAGAACGGGAAGTGGCCACTCGTTTGGCGACAGTGTCAGTGATCCTTCCTTTAAGGATGACATCGTCACCAACAAGCATCAGCATTCTTCTTCTTAAAGCTGTGAACTTCAACCTATAGGCATTAATGTCCACACAGGAAGTAGAAATATGTGACCTACTATTTTCTACATAAAATCATCTTACGTAATGTAAAATAAAAACATAAAACCTTGCAGATACAACATTTTTGGGATGAAAAATGTATAGATAGCATTTATATCAGCTATATCATCCAGCCATAGTCTTTAATATTAAATTATACTCCTAATATTAAGAATAATGATATATTTTGTATTATATTTGTTTAAACAACACTTAAATATTGTACAATCTTATGTTTTTTGTCATATGTTTTTACCCAGATTCATGTTATGTGTTTTTAAACTAGTTCTCACATTCAATATTTACGGCAAAGCATGTTCGGTATATTACGATAAGTGAGTGTATTAAAAGCCACATCTACAGGCACAAATTCCACTAAGAGGTCATTCCAGTTTTCACTCCAAGTTTTGGATGAATCACGGAAACCCCAGCGCCGGCGAAAGGAAGAGAGTGACGCATGGAAATCTTGGTCATGAAAACATCAACAACACGAAGCAAGCGAACAGAAACAAAACAAAACAGAGCGGAGAGGAGAGGCTCAAAAATCCCGACGCTTGTTTTCACTCGAAAGCCTCGACCTCCGTGAGTCGGCAGACCGACATGGCATGAATGATTCATTGAAACAAAACGGCGTGCACATGTGGGCACACGTTTAATCTGCCCAACTGGCTCAGGAATTCACAATCACAAAAAAGTCGCCACACACACACAGACAGACAGGGTTCGAGAGCCGGGGTTACATCCACAAATCAATTTTTAAATGGGCTAACCAGTTACACAAACCCTCTGTAAATGACAGAAAAGCATAAGGAGACCGATCTGTATGATGTCAAAGGAAATCCCAGAGTGCAGGCCAGATAAAAATTCTTTAGCCACAAAAACAGATCGGAATTAAATACTCATCCCGTTTTTGTTCATGGTTCTCCCCACACGGAAGTTGGCTGTCCCGTGTATTTCAATATCGTGTGTGGAATGGTATGCCGGTAGAGTACGGGTGCGTGTGTTTGTGTCGGGCACTGTGTGTCATAATAGTGGGCCAGTCTGACAGGCACCATGTTTAATCGCTTTAGGGCAGGAGTTGCACAACAGTGGAGAGGGTAATGCCTGCGGTTTTGGATCGTCGGCAGCCAGCGGACTCGTAAAAGTGACGGCTATAATGTACAATCACACTCGAACGCTAGCATAGAGACGCATATTTCTGTCTCTTTCACTCACACGCGCAGGAAAAAGACACAAAAACATCCAAAACAAGATGAGTGTTGGCCGCTGTGATCATTCTGGGTGGCCCCATCAGTCACAGTTATCAGCATCTCTGCCTCATCTTTCACTCAACTGCGGCATTAAATTCTTCTTTATAACAGGACTTGACGCGATGGCTCAGTCTTCTTTTGAAGGAGCAACACTTTTCTTTTCATCATGAGCTATAAACAAATTGCATTTATGACCTACGTACATAAAAGCACACCCAAATACGTACAGTTCCAAAAAGTATCGTCTTAAAAACAAAAACAGCTGAAATTTGGTTTTACCCCTTATGATACTTTTTCTCACACATAAGATGTGTTCACATGAGGAATGACAACTATAACAATATATTAGCATCCACACTAACAGACTGGTTACATTATGTTTATTCTAAGCTCACAGACTGCAGTTTCACATTTTAAATGCTTGGGCCCTTTATATTTAAATGGATTTTGATTGGATGTCAATGTTCCATTGTTCCATCCACTAAATAAAAATTAGCTTAGAAAGTAATCCTAGAGATATTGTAAAATTACGCTATTCCTTAAAGAAAAACACTTTTTGTACAGCGTGTCTAATGTGTTAGCATTTAGCCTAGCCCCATTCATTCCTTAGGATCCAAACAGGGATGATTTTAGAAGCCACCAAACACTTTCATGTTTTCCCTATTTAAAGACTGTTACATGAGTAGTTACACGCGTAAGTATGGTGGCACAAAATAAAACGTGGCCATTTTTAAGCGGATAAAAATGATAACCATTGTATGGCGGAAGAGCACTCAGTTTGCAGCACTTTCACCTCAGGCGCAGTAATATTGGCGGATGTTTGAGAGAGAGGGGAATAGTTATAAGTGATGATGTTACTGCGCGCCAAGGTCGAAGTGCTGCAAACCAAGTGATTTTTCTTTATAGCTGTTGTTTAAATTATAATTTTGGTGTGAATGGTCGTTTACAATAAAAGTAGTTTAAGCTACTGCAGCTTTAAGACTTCTATATGGATTCAGTTTTGGTTGGCTTACCTCTTCGCATTAGTAAAAAGTAGTGGTGGGCAATGATTAATCACAATTAATCGCATTCAAAATAAAAGTGGGTTTTTGCATAATATTTGTGTGCGTTTTGTGTGTAATAACTATCTATATTTAAACAGAAACACATACATGTATACATTTTTTAAATGTTTTAATTATATATCAATTGAAATTGTACAGGCCAAAAGTTTGGACATACTTGACTAAAATGTTAAGTTAAAAAGTTTAGGCTTAAGGTGTATGGTTAAATGCTTAAAATTACTTTTGTAGACAAAAATATAGCTGTGCCAAACAGATTAATTTTTGTTATTAGAAAACGTACATTTTATTTTAAAATATTATTTTTGAAATAGATGAACTGTTTCTATACTCTTTAAAATGTATCGTAAATTGAAAATTTAAGAAGCTTCTTAAAAAATTGACACGCATAAAGTGCAACAATTTCTAGGCAAAGGGTGACTGCACTTCAAATAATAAAATATAACAGAGTTTATGTTTAGTTTGGATGCTTTTAGTCACCAACATAATTTCCAAAGTTGCATTTGTGTTATGCCATAGTTTGGATGAGTTAATGTATGGAATAATGTATAAATAAAAAACAAGTGAGTGAGTGTGTCCAAACTTTTGGCCTGTACTGTATATATATATATATATATATATATAAATGTTTCTTAAATAGATATACATGAATGTGTGTTTATATATACATAATAATTACACACAGCACACCCTCATATATTATGCAAAATCTCTTTTTGTATGCGATTAATCGCGATTAATCGTTGCGCACCACTCGTCTCGCACTTAGTTAATAAATATTAAATGAACGTAGTTAGCTGGCTTACATGACACACTTTTATCGAAAACAAATCTGCGAGATGGCTTTGAACAAAAAAAAAACATTGTTGGACTGAGAGTGTAACTGAAGGCTAAAACCATATTCAAATGAAGTGAAATATTTAACAGATGAACGCACAGTAGGAAGGGAATGTGAATGATGTGTATTTACATTTTATGGAAATCTGAAGTTTTCTATAGAGCTCTGTGACTGCAGAATTATTGCAGGTCTTTTCACATTACGGTGTTCTTGACATAACGCAGATTCCTGAACGTATCATTTATTAGAATGTACAGTAAGTGGAAGGGGGGGGGGCTTTGTGTTGTGAACACTATATAGTATCAAAAGCAAAATTTGGTTTTGATTTTTTTACCTCCTAGAGGACAGTGTCGGGTTACAGTATGCTGTAATTTTATACCAAATGCTCAACCTCATCAGCCATCTTGCACTGGTGTCGCTCTCAACTACAGTCATACCAAACAACTCTATTACTCACTGTGACTCACTTTCATGACTATTTGGTTTTAAATGGTCCAGCATGTCTGCCCTTACCATCAGATGGGCTTTTAATCTCACATAGAGGAGGAAAACAAACTAGTTGGTGCACATACCTTGTGCTGGTTTTTTTGTGCCAGTTCTCAAAAACCTCTGAAGAATTTTGCGTAGGTAAGTCAACCAAAAGTGTTGAATTGCAGAAAATGCTGCCAGTGAAAAGATTTTTAATATTTGAATGAGTTTGTAATTTTTTTGACATAAAATCTGTCTGGAAGACCTGCATGTATATGATGACACATCTGAGGTAAAGTATACAGTACCACTTATATTTACTGTATGTTATATATTTATAATTAATAATTTTTTGTGTCGAATCTATCATGTTCAATATTAAACAGAACATATATACCAATACCAGATATAAATGATATAACAAGACAATATAAACATGCTTCAAAACAATACTTGTGTTTTATATGTAAATTATCATTCAGCAAATGAGTGATGGATCTCACATTATTTATAACCTGTAAATATAAATACAAATACAGTGTGAAAAATGTGGGTAAACCTCACACCACAATCTAAGAGCCAAGGCCTTTAGCCTCCTTTTTAGAGCAACTGACTCCCATGCTAAACCGATTGCCGGTCTGAATCCTGCACGGGGCAGGTTCGATTAGGCCCAGTTAAATATATAAACATACATAATATACACAGTAACAGAAGTTGATTATATACGTGGCATTTCCTCTGCATCTCGGTGCACTGAACTCAACTTCATTCTTGTTTTGACTCACTAACAGCCATGTGGATGTACCTGCAATTTTTTGAGTAAAACCTTTCCGCATTCACACAACACGGCCACAGCACCCAAACTTTCTCTTTCGTTTGGGACGGGACAACATTTTGCAACCCAAACACCAACTCTGCCAACACGCAGCTTTGTGGCTGTGGCATGTTCGCTCATGTAATCTCCGCTAAACAGCATCATGAGGATGTAATAGACTGCGGCCAGTTGATGTTTTAGTATGTTTTGACCACAGTGAGGCTGATTATGCCACTTTGCCCGACCGTATAGGCAGATGGGCACAAGAGGGTATGGGGAGAAACACGCTAACCCCAGCTGGATCCGTCAGACCCTAAAATACGCCCCTTCTTCCAAGCCCCACCCTTCGGCAGCTGAAATTCTGCACATGGCTTTTGCAACTTTGTCCGCTTGCCAATCCTCTCTTACTTGGACGAGGTGCACTCTTACATCAGAGTTTAGCAAAGTTCAGCAAAGTTGGATCAGTATGTATTGTTGATAAACAAAATACAAATACAAATTGGGTTTATATATATATATATATATATATATATATATATATATATATATATATATATATATATATATATATATATATATATATATATATATATATATATATATATATATATATATATATATATATATATATATATATATATATATATATATATATATTTATTTATTTATTTATTATTATTTTGGTTTGTATAATCATAAAGCTGAAGTGATTTCTGCATCACTAGCATTACCAAAAGTAACTGGCAAAACAATATACACACCCCTTGTCTACCATTGGTTTGTCAAACAAATAGTCCAGCCCCCAAGCTCATGCCATTGTTGGAACCAATGTTGTTTTTCAAACAATGATTTATACATCTTTGGGAAATGACTCTACTTACAGTACTTTTACTGTTATTAAAACAAATTATGTTGGGATATTAGGGCTGGATATCGATTCAGATGTTCCCGATCGATTCGATTTTGATTCACAAGCTAACGATCCGATTTCGATTCTCGGTTCGATTTTCGATTCCGATTCTCTGAACATTTTTTATACTACGATTCTCAATTCAATTCAAAATGAATATAGATTTAATACAAATACTATATTTATAAAAAAGAACAGTGAACATAAGTTTACAAGTGGGTAATTAATACAAGAGATAAGGAGCCACTAACCTGAATATTAAGCTCTTTTATTTTAGGTACATTAAAACAGAACCCATCTCTAATTTTCAATTATGTCAAATATAATACAATTTTGATGCAAGATGAAAAATGTATGCTGAAAAAGTCAGAACAGTCACATTTCTTGATCAAACAGAATTTCATAAAAAAAAAATCGATTTGTGGCCTTTGAGAATCGATTTTTAATCGACCACGTAAAAAAAACGATTAATCGGAAAAAAATGTGCCCAGCCCTATGGGATATGAGAAAGAAATTCAACCAATAAATGCCACAATACATTTTATAGTCTTAGCTATTCAAAGCAAAGGCTTTCAAACAATGCACTCCTTTAGTGCAACCGAACAGCTTCTCCACACATGATCAGTTTTCAAAGACAGCTACTACTTGCATACTAGATATAGTGATTCGGCACATCAAACATTCATAATAACAGACTTGAAGTACATTAAATAAAAACCTTCAACCTAACGGGCAAGAGAGAAACGTTCAAAGAGATTTCAAGCTCTAAAGGGAAGTTACCAAGACATTTCCCAAAATGCAAAACCCATGTACATCACTGTTTTAGATCTTGAGTTCTGTAATTCAGGTCACATTAGTGCG
Organism: Paramisgurnus dabryanus; assembly: GCF_030506205.2. NCBI lineage: Eukaryota > Metazoa > Chordata > Actinopteri > Cypriniformes > Cobitidae > Paramisgurnus > Paramisgurnus dabryanus. Next base: position 35,141,224 of record NC_133344.1, read on the forward strand.
TGAGAGAGGGAATGTTGCCCCCGTCTCACTGACGCTCCACAGCAGGAGTTTTGCTGACTAACAAGTGGCACCAGACTTTGGCCCGGAGCTCTCGGATTCCAGTAAACGTTTCATTATGCAACCTCTAATGAGCGTCGCCTTATCTGAACTTCAGCAAAAGAACACAGCCACGGCCTGAGGGGATGACTGAGAAGTGCTGTATCCGTCGGCTCTCCTTTCACAGCTTAAAAATAACGATGGCATGATTTAAGCGGAATCACATTGGATTAAATGAGTATGGAGAAAGGCTGTTGCCAGGATGCTTGTCCAGGATATGGGTGAGGACATCTGCAAGCATCCTTCATACTGAAGTACAAAGACTGATAACAGTCCCAGCGGGAGACTCATGGGCAATACACAGTGTTTCGATGCAGATCTCCTTCCCCCAAAATATCTCATTCTTGGAATCATGTCGATTATGCCAGAGTTCTCTGATGTTCTCAACTCCTCGAGGAATTATATGATCTTGTTCACAATAGTAAACAACGTCATGACACAACATTGCGGGGCATTAAGTACTGTATTGCCTTTCTACAGTTTTACGATTTAATAAAAAGTTGATCAACTTGTGCTTTCAGGTAAATTCAACTTTTTTAATTGAAATATATTAATAAAAGTCAGAAATCGTACACTTACAGTCGGAATGAAATGATAAACTGTCATTTGTTTTGGAATACTGTGGTATTTTTAACAAATTAAATTTTTTTATTCTCTACTAATCTTTAATAAAAAATGCAAATCTCCTCCCCTCCTCGAAAACAACAGGCTTGTTTGACTTAATGTGAACTGACAGTCGGATGACGTCAAAGTAACGCGAGAGCGAATCGAAATGAAATTTTTTGTATGGTTCTCAAATCGCTATCGCTGTACTTTGGTGTCATCCGCACGTCAGTTCTTGCGGCGCTGCACGAAGTCGAACACACCAGTTCTGGAAAAAGATTGCAGCAATTAGCCAATAGCAACATGACCTAACTTCAAACAATCCAATCAGTTCTTAAAGGCACACAAGGCAAGTCTGAGTATTATTTCTCTACTAGCTCCCCCTAGTGTCTGGGAGTAAATGCGTTCTATATCTAAGACTATACGAGACTGAAGGACACCTGGTCGGATACAGCGAACTTGCAAGTGGGGTATTCTTCCTACAGACGGTAGGGGCGGGGGAGAGAGTCTTCATTCGTCATGTAATGAGTCATGTAACCATATACCGACTTACGAAGATGATTTATTAACATAAAAATGCTGCCTTGTGTCCCTTTAACAGACAAATTCAAGTCCCGATCTATCTTTTTTTCTTATTTCAGAAGCCATTTCACTCGGATATACGTCACCACGTGGAAAATAAGACTATCGCTACCTCAGTTTCATGCGGACTTTAAACTGAATCTGCAATTTGAAACGTTTGCCTGTCTATCGCCATCTCTGTTTGAAACATAGAATTACAGATTACTTTACAAACTTCTGAAATGAGGTCAAACTGTCATTGCCTGCAAATTCTTAGCTGACAGCTCAACTTTTAAATAAATATTATAAGCTTAGAATTGCAAATTGTACGTGTTTAATTACGGATTCGCATTTTTAATCAAAAGAAAGTTATGGACTGCAACTACAAACTTGTGACACTCAACATATTGACATCGAGTGAGACATCATACAACATAACTTTAAGATGACCACAATAATTACACCTGGGCGTACTAGCAGATCTTTGTTTTGAAAGATTTCAAAGCGTGTCAGTGATTGAAGGAGGGGTTATCACAGGATCAAAGTGTGACTGACCACAGGACAGGAAAATCGATCGCGGACATCAAAGACAACTCTAGTGATTGGAGACAGCAACTTACATCAAATATTTACATGGCCAGTGTGACGTATGTTTCATAGATATAAGCAGAGGCAGATCAAAACGAACTGTCTAGGCATGTTTGTTTAGAAACACTCAGATCTCATATCACGTGTGACCTTTCAGACCCCACAAAAAAAAGTGTATCACTCCACCAAAAGTGTGTTACAAAGACTTCACGCCACAATTAAAGTGTCTATCCAGCTTCTGTTTTGTCATATGCTGAATTTCCCAAAACATTGTAGCCTAGTGGTGGTTAATGCATGTTATGATCAAATTAAGTTGCTCATGTCGGCGATGAGAGTTTGAATACGGCTTGTTGACATTCACAACGAAGGTGCCAAAAGAAAAGTATTACAAAAGACTTCACACCACAATAAAACTGAGTATCCAGCTTTGGTTTTGTTCAGATCCTGAATAAAAATCGTGACCTGAGACCTTGAATCAGACTGGGCTTGTGATTAATGCACGTTATGACAAATTAAACTGTGATCCTCACGTGAGTGATGATGCGACTTTGAACCTGGCTTGCAACATTTACATTTGTAACAAAAATGGTAAAAAACAACATAAAATAAACAGCAGAAAAGAATGTGTAAGACATGTCTCCTGATAAAAAAATGAAGTCCAATAGCTGTTCTCCGCAAAAAAAGATGAGTTACCGTGTCAAGCTGCCCAGAGCTGGCTGACCTACTGGGTTACATGTAATACAGAGCTCACACTGTCTTTCACTATAAACTTGGTGGTTGAATCACGCTGAATCACAATGCTTGCCTAAATGTGACTACCATCTCTATGGTTCCTTGCACATAGAACTAAAAGAACTAAAAAAAGTTCATAGTTGTATCATAAATTTACATAGAGTAGTACATTGATGTATATTAATGATATTTTGATTTAACTACTTTAATTGTAATTGAACAGTGCACTACATCAACGCAAAAGATCTGAGAAAGATTAATGGACATAAGCATTGAGTACGCCCCAAGTACTGTAACCTGGTTTCAAAAATATAGCCTTTGGGGGTGTGACATTAACCACCAAAAGTTACTCTGTCAAGAAGAGTTACTTTATCCTCTGGACCAAAGCCCAGACCGAAGCAATTCACATACTGACAATTTAGCCAGATGATTCAGCACTGCGGGTTGAGCGGTGGAGTGATGGGGTATATTAGAAATTCAATTCTCTTATCACAATCAGAGCGTGCAAGAAGAGATCGAGAATAAAAGAAATGGAGAGAAATCTATGAGAATACCCAATTTCTGGAGCGAATTACAGTAAGCTGGCAGAGATGCCAGTTCTTGCAAAAGCAGGCTGACTATGCAGAAAGCCGGCTATAAAGGTGCAGTACAACAATTTCATTAAGATTTTAAGTTGCAATTTATAGGAAGGAATAAGTGAACATGTACAAATGATGGTGTTGAAGCTGGTCAACATTACATTTCACTAGCTTTCTTGTACTAAATCCATGCATTTTAACTTTGCATTTTTAAAAGGTATGAATATTTCATTTAAATAAATTCACACTAACTAATACGTTTTAGTAAATAAATCATAATTCATACTTCTGTTATCGCTCAATATGTCACTCACATCCACAAACAGTTTGCATGCCTAATAGGGTCAATACGAAAGCAGCATTTGTCAGTGTTGGCCCTGTGTGGCCAGTGGCTCACCGAGTCACTATGCCACCTCACACCCTTCCAAAACCTAGTCAAACACAAAGCAATGAAACTAAACTTGACAATGAGTCATTTACAACACATGCAAAAAAATGCAATCTTAAACGCGTTAACGCATGACTGCAGCATGTTATAGGCATCAGCAGCTATTTGCCTAATAACAAAAAGGCCACAGGTGAAATGACGTAGCTGATAGGTGCGGAGAACTTGAACCGCCTCACGCCTATGATGTTCTAGTACATTTATAGACGTCATACGCTAAGGTCAAAGCTATGTTTACACAACTCTGCGGTTCAAAATAATATCATGCCAAAATTCTAAAGCATACAATCGCAGATTCAAGAAGATTCAACAGAGTTTAACAACCAAAACATATTGATCTGACAACGGGTTAGGCGTGCTTTCAGAAAAAACTCTGTGTGTACTGTACTCTCTGTACTTCCTGTAGTCACCTGAGTAAAATACGCTCATTCAAGCATAGGAATTTATTTTATTCAGTTATCAATGCATGCACCTCCCCAACGGATTCACAATGGCATGACAATTGTGGAATGCTGGCACAAAGAGCCAGACAATAAACCAAAGGGTGGAGCAGATCTCTACTTGCATGCGTAGACTGCCATGCTTACATACTTGGCAAACATCGGAGGGGCATTGACAGTTAATCCCATGGATATTAATAGTGTGCAGTGCGATGAGGCGCTACACCTAACAACGCAACTTTGCGCCCACCAAACGGGCATGTTTCCATGGATCCGAAAGGGATTGTTTTCTTGTTTCTCTGGTTGCCAGGCTGATTCAGGAATACCGGTAGTAAAGTGACATAACAGTTTCTGCGTCACCTGAATTGTTTTGTTTGGGATACACCTTATCACATACATTTTACTATCAGTGATGATCTTACAATCTTGGTTTGGAGACCTCTCAGGATCATTCAAAAGTGGAATTTAAAGGTTCTTTATGGATCCACACAATCTAACAAAGACCCTCTCTAAAAAAAAAACTTTCTTTTTAATAACAGAAGCTGGACATTAAAGTGTATTGCTTAAACTGTGTTTGTGTGTTTTTTTTTTTGTCTTTAAACATTGCATTTTCTTCATTCAGTTGCATTCAAGTAAGCAGCCTTGTTTTTGAACCAACAGCTCTACGTTTCTGAATTTGATCTTTGCATCTTGGTCACAGAGGGTTCGTCTCTGCATTTACCTTTAACCTGAGAAAGTTGAAAAGACCCTAAAAGTTCTCCCTGTCAGTAGGCATCTCATAACATATATTACTCGAGACCTGTCATATGACATGCCACAGCACTTGACCCACTGACTGCATCACCTCACCATGTGCTGCGCATAATAAGAGCCAATCAGCTGTCCTACACAACAATGAATGGACACTATTGACAATCCAAAAACAATAAGGATGCACAAGTAATTGGGACTTATGGGAAAGCAGAAATCAAGTATGGCCAAAATACAGAAAATCTGTAAGCTCGCGCAGCTAGGAGAAGACGTGAGCGCAAGTACGCAACGCTCGTGCAACTACAGTAGCCTACCACAGGCACGGCTGTACACAAACCAAATAATCAAAACAAATACCTTCCAGCCAGCAGAGCTGTTACTGTCCCCCTTGTCTTTAAAATAAGGGACGCTCTTCACCATCCAATCGTAGATCTGAGACAACGTGAGGCGTTTTTCGGGGGAGCTCTCGATGGCTTTGGTGATCAGGTCCGCGTATGACATATTTCCCCAGGCGTTGCGTCGGGACGAGCTGCTTTTGCGCTGAGCGGCGGCGGCTGCGGCAGCGGCGGCCACCGGGGAGGAGAGCACGGGCACCTGTTGCTGCTGATTTGGGATCTGCTGCTGGTGCTGCTGCTGTTGGTGGATGCAGTTGTCCTGGCACTGGAAATCAGAGCACAGGATTAGAGGTTTCTGATCCGGATAGTCCTCATTCTCCTCCAGCAGACTGAGGTTATTGATGAAGTCCGCGTTGCCGGAGGGCTCCTGCTTGACGGACGGAGCCGGGGAGGATGTGTTGGAGTCGGCGGCGGCGGGATTCGGGAACTCCGGTCGCGGCAGCGGCCAAGTGCAGGAGCGCGGCCGGGAGAGTGGCACGAAGTCCGGGTCAATCTCGACCATCTGGTTTTGGGCTGCTTCAGCCATGGTACCAGCAATACTGTACGCGTCTTAAAATGTCACATATGATTGGCAAAATAATGCGTGACTCAAAACGCCAAAAAAATCAGATGAAAATAAAGCGGTGTTACTTTAAAACTTGACTTTGTTACATCGGAAACGACTGTGCGTTTGGAATCGTCCGTCCCAACTAACTTTACGGCTATAGCGTGTGATAGAGTAGAATAAATGGCATCAGATTTGTTCTGTTGTTAAGTTACGAAGGCGTTTTGTAATCCAGTCTAGTCCAGTGGTATGTGATAGTCCTTGTCGCTTGTTGAATGTCTGTGTAGTAAAACTGTTAGTGCGCTTACTGGAACTCACTATCATATGTCACCTGACACCGCCCCCTCGCGTGATTGACAGGCGCCGACAGCCAACCACACGCGCGGGTTCGAAAGCGAAACGAGCAGTGTTTTCGTCCCCTGTGAAAGTAGTAAACAAACTTTCGCCGAGTTCCAAATGTTGTGAAAACACGCGTAAGGAACATCTTCTAAAAATAGCAGAATGATGTTATCAAATTTTTCTATAGTTATCTAAACAACATATATGCGTAGGTCTATTTTATTTTAATTCATAAAAGTTAAATAGGCATAAATAGATCAACGCATATGTTACGGTGTTTTTAGTAATCAATGAAACATTTTAATAAATTAACGATTCTAGTAAATATCTATCTATCTATCTATCTATCTATCTATCTATCTATCTATCTATCTATCTATCTATCTATCTATCTATCTATCTATCTATCTATCTATCTATCTATCTATCTATCTATCTATCTATCTATCTATCTAGAAAATCCAGCTAAGACCAGCATAAGCTGGTGAGCTGGTTTTAGCTGGTCTCCCAGTTTGGTTTTAGCTGGTTTTTCTTTTGTAGCAAGCTGGTCTAGCTGTGTTTTGGTCACTTTTTAAGCTGGTCTAGCTGTGATTGGTCACTTTTTAAGCTGGTCTAGCTGTGATTGGTCACTTTTTAAGCTGGTCTAGCTGGACTTAGCTGGTCAGGCTGAAAGAGCAGCTGACCCACCAGCTTGACCAGCTTTGCCAGGCTGGAAGAACGAGCTTAAACCAGCTACTGCCACCTTTAACTAGCTTATTCTGGTCTTGGCTGGATTTTTCAGTAGGGACTGTCTGTCTGCCTGCCTGCCTGCCTGCCTGCCTGTCTGTCTGTCTGTCTGTCTGTCTGTCTGTCTGTCTGTCTGTCTGTCTGTCTGTCTGTCTATCTAATCTACACAATACACAATATAAGTGATTATAAATAATTTAAAAATCTATTGATTTGACTGATGTTTTTGTGCAAGCTTTAAAACATTACAATATCTACGCATTGGGTTATTTATTTTAAGAATAAAATAAATATTATATACAGTTTATAGAATTGAAGAATTGTAGACCAAACCTTATAAATTCACAGTGTTTACGTTCAGATAACGACACAAATTCAAGGCTATTCTGCCATCAAGTGGTCAAAAGTGTCACTGACAGCTGCTTAAATATTAACCCTCTTATGTGCAGAAATACTCGTTTCACAAGCTTGATGTTGAGTCAACTGGAAGGATATGACGATAAACAGGGTACATAATCTTCTCTTGTTTTAAAGGTTAAGTATGTTTTCCAGGAATCTATGCCTAGAACAAGACACACCTTCCAGTCGTTCCATATTAATAACAGCGGAATTGTTTCAGGAAGTGCTTTCGGTTTCTGCATAAGTTACGTCTTGAACGGTACAGTAGGATTCGTTCAGACTTCATTGGATCTGTGTACGTGTGCACTGCTATTAAGTGATCAAGTACTGGTAAGTGTATACTTTGTGTAACGTGACATACTGTATGGCAGCACCTGAGTTATACAAGACATTCGTGTGCAGGTGCATGGGTTTAAATGATCTCAGTTGGTACAATAAACTCGTGTACAGTGAAAGCTAACGTTAAGTGCTCGGGGTGGGATCACATGGGGTTACAGATTAAGAGTGTACTATTGATAGCTCGCGGGTCATATATATTCACTTCATGCTTATGCACTAAACGTATAAGTTAGTTACGCAATGCTTTGGGTTTCATTTACAGGTATGCTAAGCTAATATGTATTACTTTTATATTTTGGGTATAATGTAAAGAACATTTTGTAATCTTCATGTCTTTAATATTGACTGAAGACCACGTCAAACACATCAATAACCTAAATGTAAAATTAATGATTAACAGCAAATGTCCTCCTTTTACAGACAGGGTCACATATTGTGATGTTATATAAACATACTTTATATGGTGCCATAGTACTACTAGCCATATAGATTTTTATAGTAGTACCTATAGTACTGGTATACAGTTCCAGTATATTGCTGGAAATGGCAGAAATCGCCTGGGGGGACTCACTTGGGGTAATTTTAAGGGACTTCTTACTAAAATAACCCAACATTACAATTATTTATGTTTCTTATTTTTAAGTATGAGGAATCTATTTTAAGATAATGGATATTTTAAATAAGAGAAAACATCTGAATAGAAAACTGACACATCAGTCATACGGTGCCACTGTGACTGTGAAGTGTCATGTGACAAGCTTAAATATGCATTATAAAATAATAGTTACAATAAAAAAACTCATAATTGGGAGTAATTTAAATTAAATATAATTCCTTTTCGATTTCACCATTTCAAAAATTCTTACCAGTTTAAAGTATCACCTCGAAATTCACTCCTTGGACTCTGTCCCCCCGCGTTTCCCCCTTTCCAGCCCTGAGTACCATAGTATTCTTTCAAGTTTTTTTTTTTGATACCATGGTGCATGAAATTATAATCAAGATTGTTATTGTTGTTATATGATATGGTGTGTATCATTTTATTAGAGACTTGGACAGTTTTGGACAGTGCTTTGTGTTATAAACTTTAGGAAACTAACACAAAATTATTCAGGTATTATGTTAAATTCCACTTTTTAAACTATTCATGTACATGTATGAATAAAAACCTTTCCTACACTTACAGGAATTGATGCAATAAAGACGTATTTACCAATGGCTCCACATCCTGTCACCGAAGCCATCATAGATCTGTCAGCTGGAGCATGTGGTAACATTGCATGAATCATTTTCTGAGTCTAAAATGTCCTTCAGTTGAAATACACCAGGCTGTTTCAAACTATGTCTTCACTCGGGTTGTCTTAGACAGAACTGTTACTCATTTCCATTGCAAAATTTCACATTTTAACCAGTCATTTTGACAGGCTGTTATACTGCACACAGAACAGTTTATTTGCCATCCATTGATTTGCACAGATTTGTGGAGCAGGCAGAATTTGCTTAAGAGGATTCAGGAAAATATAATTAGAAAAAAACTATCTATATATCAAACCATGTGAAATTTATTTTTAAAAAATATATACTGCAGCACAAGCACATTTGAAAGCTTCACAAAAAGATTTTATAAATTCATAAACAACTCATATATGTCATATCACTTACTATAATCACTATAAATACATCATTTACCATAATTTCACAGAATTGTAAATGCAACACCAATTATGGTTCATTTATAATTATTCATTCAGGGTCTATTTAATCTCAGTGCAGATAGCTTCAACATATCAACAGCTTTACAGAACTTAACAACCTCGGTGGCTTATGCGTGTGGTTCATGAAATTGGCTTTTAATGTGATGTTCCTGGTTCGAATCCACCTTCAGCATGCCTTGCTAGTCTCCCGTTTCTTATCACATATAACATTGAAAAGGCATTTCTTTTCAATAAAAAAAAAGTCAGGATCCTGCCAAAGAGTCTTGTATGGTATTTATGTCGAGTCATGATGTTCTATGTGGAGGCTTATGGCCTTCGTATCGGGTCATGTGCCTTCGGTGTCTCGTCTCTTGGCCCCGCCCCCTTGTTCTCCTGCTTATTGTTAATCATTAGTTCATCACATGTTTCCCCCTTGTTACCTTGTTCAGATTCCCTTATTTAATGTCCTTAGTTCTGTGCAGGTTCATTTTGTATTTCAAGTCGCGGATTGTTCAAGTCAAGTATCTAGTCAAGTTAAGTTGTCAAGTCTTCAGTCTAGTTTAGTGTTATGTGTCCCTTCATCAATGCACTTGGGTTCATCTGACCAAACGGTCTGACAGAAAATGTTCGAAAAGTGGAAATAAAGTGCCTAAATGAAAGTATTTATTGGGAAGGGCTAGGGGTCATTGTAGAAAGGGCTTTAATTCTCCCATTATTACACAACTCGTTGGAATGCTTGATTCTGATTGGCCAGTCGTGACATTTGCAGGTTTGTTATTTACAGATAACAACCTTTCAAAACTAATATAACACATTGTAACCCAGATACTGCAGATCAGTTTGACAGGTACAGTTTATTATTACACAAACATTATAAATATGTCTTTTAATAACATATATGACATTTACAAATGAATAAACCAAATAGCGTAAACGTGACATTTGAACGTCGAAAATAAATGGATTTTTCTCACAGAAGGTCTGCATTCGTTAAAAATGAACTAATAAAATATTTTTTTATATAGATAAGCAGGCAGCAGTTTGTTATCGTGAAGTAAGCCCCTTTAGTGTGATACAAGACCCTTCTTGTTGGGTCCTGATCACACTGTCTGATAACAACATAATGCAACATCTTTTTAATAATTTGAATAAATATATAATAATTTACATACTTATTATTATTATTGCATCTTGTTAATGTACAAATATACATACATATTTCTTTCAATAAAAAGATCTGGGGATGCCCCCGTGCCCTCGTTGCAACTCTCTCTTAAACTTCAGGGATCCCAAAGTATACCCCAAATGCTAAACAATTTAGCAAACTGTCTAAAGTGAATTATAAACTCAGACACCCTAAATAGTATTAATTAAGAGAGGATATTAAAGATTTACAGTAGTCCGGAGCTCGGTGACGTCATAGACCATGCACACAGCACCCCCATCCTTAAACATCTACCTGCGGCCCTGTAAATCACTAAACCATTCACTAAAAATGAGATTGGGACCATTTTTAAGTATTTTCAAAAATGGCTCAGAAAGATCATAGGGAACTAGCATCCAAGCATCTTAATAATAAACGTTGTAATAACATACTGTATGTACATTTGAAAGTACTTTAGTTGTCTAAATACTTATTAGGATCACTGTACGTATGCAAACTCCATAAACCAGGTGGCAACTGAATCCGTAATGATGTGTATTAGTGTTGTAGTACTCAAGATCGGTCTTGGTCTCAAGACCTCTTTTTAAAGGTCTTGGTCTCATCTCAGAATCGACCACATTTTTACTCGGTCTCGTCTCAGACGAAGACGACTCAGAATTTTATTTCAAGACCGGTCAAGACAAATTTTTTATCATTAATTATTATAAATAATTATTATAATTTACAGATTTTTATAATGCCAATTTATTATTTTATCAGCTTCTCTCATGGCATACACACAGACACGCATGAGAAGTGCCTAATCATATGCATTTTCCACATTTTATCATAAGTCTTTTAATGCAGTGACTTGCACTGGTCTTGGTCTAGACTTGGTCTCGACCCTTCAAAGTCTTGGTCTTGTCTCGGTCTCGGCCTGTCATGGTCTTGGCCCTGACTTGGTCTCGGTTAAGGTGGTCTTGACAACAACACTAATGTGTATTTTCTGTATGGTTTCCCTCTTCTTTATAAGGTGGGATTGCCTGTGTATTAAGTGGGCAGCCCTTTGACACAGCTAAGGTGAAGATGCAGACCTTCCCCAGTATGTACAGAGGATTTATTCACTGCTTCGTCTCCATCTACAAACAGGTTGGATTGCGAGGGCTCTATCAGGGCACCACACCTGCCCTCATCGCCAACATCGCAGAAAACGCTGTGCTCTTCATGAGCTACGGCTTCTGCCAGAATGTGGTCCGCTTTGTTTCAGGAATTGACAGAGGCACTGAACTCAGGTGAATTACCATTAAATAATCGAATAAAAAACAATGTTACTGTTTACATTACCATTGTAGATATCTATATGACTTTTTTTTTGTTTAATGCACTGTAATGATAAACATTAATTGTATTTTGAGCTGACCATGGCAGTGTTATAATGCTTAAATATAGTTAGTTATAATATCTGTGTTTAAAAACATAAAAACGTTTTTTTCATGGCACCAAGTAACATCATTTTGTAACGTTAGGGCTCTTACAGTGTAATATGTCAAAAAAAAAAAAAAACAGGTCACATAGCATTTTTTCTCTCTGACATCCATATAAGAAGATGTGTTGTGATGAGTGCTGTTGATTGACACATTGACATCTGGTGGATTTTGTTTGGCATAACATATTTCAACCAAATAGTAGAGATGGCTCAATCAGCTTGAGTTAAGTTAGGTACTCCTCTCAATAAAATATGGGGACTCAAAATGTGCTCAACCAATTGGTCGAGCAGGCAATTAAAGGGTTAATAATTTTTCAAAACCATGCTCAACCAAAGGGTTGATTTGTCACTTTATGGTACTGTTAATGTAGAAAAGCCAAGGTAATGTTTTCAGATCATCCATTTCTGCAGTCACAATGTACTATTTGCTATGAAATATACATTTCTGATCATTCGCAGCTATGAATATGACACAGCTATTGTTATTTCTTATTTAATATATTGAGATCATTTCTTAAGTATGTATTTTTTGCCACTTCTGGATATTTTTTTCAATAAATATAATGAATTCATATAATACATGTATGGAAATCATAATAACAGATTAATTAATCAGAAATTACTTCTTAAATTATGTTTTGAATTGTTTCTAATGTTGGCTTACTCTACACATCATTGATGGTTTAAAAAGAAATGTTAATTTAGCCTAAAAATGCCATTGTATTACTATCTTTTACCTTCTTTTATTTTAGGTTTTAAATGCAGAAAGTCCTTATGTTGGTTACTTTGTTATTTTTATTGCTAAAAAACATGAAAACATTTTATTTCCTGTGTTAAAATGAAAACCTGAAATATTTTAATATTTTACACTTCAATAAATAAAGAAGATTTAATATACATAATATATAACTATTTTATTTTGATTGTGTTTAATATTTTTTAATTTCCATAGTATATATAGTTTGAATTCCTTTAAGTGACATATCAACCATTTGGTAGAGGCCGATTTTTTTAAAATTATGGGATGTGTTGAAAAAAAATAGTGTGTTAACTAGCGACATTAGGAGAAATGCAAACAAAACATTTTTCAAATGCCTTTTTCTTGTTGTGGCAGGTAAAGGGTTAACATGACCCCATCACAGTACTTATATATGTAATATTAAATTCTTTATGCTTATATTTCACCAGTTAACTCAATGTGTGTGATGTTTTTGTGTTTTGACAGCATTGCTTGTTTACAGTCAATATATGACCTTACAGTATGTCAATACTTACAAAACCATGACACCATTGTACAAATATTGTATCTGATGACAATAACACAGTACTTAACAATTATCATACTACTGCAATTATGATACTACTGCTTAGTGGTAGTGTAACGTTCTAACTTTTAAACAAACCTGTTTTTTTTTGTTTTTTTGGAGATAATGGTTCAGAAATCACACAGTTGGCCATTTGTATGGTTTGTAGTATATGTGCATTCATTCTTGCACCAAACCATTACAAATCCATTTGGTGGAAGTACGAAACAACAGCAAAAAATCACTCCAGAGTATCGTGACTTTGTATGCTGTCAGTGTTTGTGAATAACACAGTCGTGTGTATCTGTGTTTCAGTGATGTTCAGAAGGCCTGCTCAGGTTCTGTAGCATCCATCTTCTCCTCTCTGGCTTTATGCCCTACTGAACTGGTCAAATGTCGACTTCAGGCCATGCATGAAATGGAGGCGTCCGGCAAGATAGCCAGTGGACAGAAAAGGTCTGTTTGAATGGATATTGAATAAAAATAATAATTGATCAAAATAGTTTTTGCTGTCAATTCAGCTCAAACCACTTAACAGACACTACAGGTAGTAACACATCGCAATAAGGTTGTATTTGCTGACATTATAGCTAACATAAAGTAACGATGACCAGTGTAGTTTATTAGCATTCATTAATGTTAAAGTTGTTAATTCATCTAGGGTGAATAAAAGCTTTATCTCTCTCAGTACAGTGTGGTCGGTCGTGAGAAATGTGCTGAGGACAAACGGTCCATTGGGTTTCTATCAGGGTCTCACCACCACCATAGCTCGTGAAATTCCTGGGTACTTCTGTTTCTTTGGAGGATATGAACTCAGCCGGTCCATGTTTGCTCGTCACATGGGCAGAGATAAAGAGCACATAGGTACTGTAGATACCCAGAGAAGACATAATTACAGCTTCTTTGTAAACAAACATTCAATCTTATCACTGTTATTGTCTTCTGATAGGCGTTTTGCCCTTGATGTTCAGTGGCGGTTTTGGTGGTGCCTGTTTATGGCTGGTGGTCTATCCCATAGACTGTGTGAAGTCTCGCATTCAGGTCCTGTCTTTAGCAGGGAGACAAGAGGGTTTCCTCAAGACACTAATGGGGATTTTACGAAATGAAGGTGAGATTCCAGGTGTCTTCCTTTCATTGTTGAATCTTTAACTGATACTTGCGTTACTCATATAAAATGTGTTTGTGTAACTAGTGACTCCATCTTTGATTTATACTTTAACCTCCTAAGACCTGGTGTGTCCACATACGTGGACATCCAATTTTTTGTTGTTTGCACCATAATACTTAATTCTGTGTAACTTGAACCTGCTTTACACAAACGTGGACAATTACACTGCTTCGCGTTCAAAGAAAAATATTTGGTTATTATATTTATTTGTTCTTCTTAAAGCAACACTATGTAGTTTTTTTACCTTTAAATAATGTCTCTAAAATTATTTCAGTGATAAAACAACTTTTAATGGGACAAATTGCACTGTTGCTGCAACCTGAGCAGCCTCCTAGCTGCTACAAGCACACTCTGAAAGTGGCGGTGGAGGGTAGGAAACACAGCCCCGCCCCTCCCCCTGCCTGCAGAAGAGTGTCTGATACCAGACACTGTTGCGCTTTTCAACCACATGGGGGAGCTGTAAGTCATTTTTACATGGAAACTACATAGTGTTGCTTTAACTCCAAATAGCTGATAGAAATCTGAAAAAAAGCCAAACCAAAGCTCGGGTCTTAAGAGATTAATCAGATTTTCTGGTATTTGATTTGAAACATTTTTACTGTCTTAACGTTTGAATAATAATACACTTAAAGGTGTAGTGTGTAGATTTTAGCAGCATCTAGTGGTGAGGTTGCGAATTACACCCTTCCCTTTTAAAGCACAAAGAGAAGCTACGGTAGCCATGATAGGACAAACATGTCATCATCTGAGACAACATAATGACAAATGCGCTCTGTAGAGTACTTTTTCCGTTTAAGGTTACTGTAAAAACATGATGCCGCAAAATGGCGGCCTCCATGTAAGGGGACCCACTGCGTATGTAGATAACAACGACTCATTCTAAGGTAATAAAAACAATACAGTTCATTTTGTAAAGTCTTTTTCACCAATGATAACATAGATATCTATATTATATTGCATTGCTGTTAAAATAACTTTCTAAAATTTACACACTGCACCTTTAAAGTGCACTAATTATTACCTTGTGTTTTTGTATGTAAATCGCAAGAAAGACCGTAAAGGCATCTTTGAATTTAAATTACAAATGACACTTGTTCTTAGAAAAGACTGAATACAATGAGGCTAAAGGTTTTCTTTTTAAAGGCATTACATTAGGTTTTATCTTCTTGATTTTAGGAGTGGCACCTCTGTATTCCGGTCTGACGCCTACAATGATCCGAACATTTCCTGCCAATGGTGCTCTTTTTCTGGCTTATGAAGTCAGTCGCAAGATGATGATGCAACAATTTAATAATTAATTATTCCATTTAAACATCATTGACGACCTTCCAGTTTTATTTTGAGAACTTTTTTAAGAGGGCAAATGTGAATCTGTCTTAAAGCTGCTGTTTCTGCTGTATACTTGATTCCCCTATGACTTGAAACACTCACCTTTAGACATTTTGTCTAGACCATTCTCCCAGATCTTTATTCTGATACCAAATAATAGTCAATAACCTGCTGCTAAAATACCAAATTATAAGTATTCATGTATAGTAATACAGTCATGGACCAATATCATTCCACATATAGCCAACCCTACTGAAAAGACCAGAAAACACCCAGCCTGGTTTTAACCGATTAAGCTGATGTAACAGGCTAAGAGAGTTTTTTTTTATCTGGTCAGGCTGGTTTGCTGGTCTTAGCTGGTTTGAGATGGTTTTCCCAGTATTGCAAAGCTAATTAAGATGGCCTTCCAGCCTGGTCAATATGGTGGGTCAGCAGATCTTCCAGCCCAACCATCTAAAAAAGTGGCCAAACCCTCTCTAAAACCAGACTGCTACACCATCTTAACCAACTAAAATCAGACTGGGAGACCAGCTCAAACCAGCCAACTAGCTTAGGCTAGTTTTAGCAGGTCTTTTCAGTAGGGAAAAATATGTAAATTTATATGAATTTATTAAATGAACAGTTTATGTGGTGTGGCAATTAATGTTTTGCATTCATATAGAATAGGGCCAATGTTTATGAGTTTATGTGGTTTAAAAAGTTGGCTCCATGTGGGACTCAAAATCTTCCACGTATTCTTTGATCCTTGCTGCCTTTTTAATGAGGCCTCACATCCAACTAAGTTTAATGACTGAATAACCATTCATATGACAAATGTTTGATAACCAATATTGTATTTGACTTTATTTAAATGTATTGTTTATTACATTTTAACAGCACTTCATCTGTTACAATGTTTCACGAGTGTTTTGCCAAATAAATTAAAAAATAAATGTGTAAAAATAAAGTTTCACTTATTATAGCCGTCATGTAATCTTATTGTTTGAAATATTAAATGTTAATAAATACTTTCAAGTAAAGATATTACTTAAATAAATATTTTAATATTTACTTCGTAATTAAAACAACATGATAGTCAAGAAATATTTTGCTAATTTTTCGTGGCATTCTCACGGATTGGTTACTCAACTGTTTTTTCCTATTTTCAAATCATTG
Source organism: Paramisgurnus dabryanus (assembly GCF_030506205.2). Taxonomy (NCBI): domain Eukaryota; kingdom Metazoa; phylum Chordata; class Actinopteri; order Cypriniformes; family Cobitidae; genus Paramisgurnus; species Paramisgurnus dabryanus. The sequence goes on from NC_133344.1 coordinate 35,158,036, forward strand.
TCGCTTCGGTTTAGGGTTAGTTTGCCTTAGTATGTCACTTGGTAAGTATTGGTTTATACTCTTTTTTTTTTCTGATTTATTTTCTAAACTTTAAACAATTGTCGCCTGGCTTTGGGGTCAGAGTTGGGTTTGGGAAGGATCTAACCCGACGCTAAAAATGGGTTATTTTCAACCCGGTGTCATGAGCAATTCGGTCTCTCCTAGGACCCCGATTGGTACCTAGCACTAATGCCTGCTCAAAAATGTGTGGTTGCGATATCTCGTCTGCGTAAGCGGTCTAGCAAGCTAATTACATTGTACAAAATAAAAGTTAACCAAAAAATAATATAATAAACTAATATTCATGTTGCAGACACGTCAGTACTTTTGTGTCATCATCTGCTTTACAAAAACATACTTTTATTTTTACAAATTAAAAATTAACATACCTTACGGAATATATTTTTTAATAGTAAAAGTGTAGTAATCATGGCTTATAAATTATAATTTAAATGTGTGATTCAACTATGTAGTAATCATGTTTTGTATAAGTAATTAATGAGTAAGTAATTGTATAAGTAGACAGTAAAAAGTGGAAATGGTACAGAATATAATATAATTTGGCATTGGGCCAAAAAGGGATGAGCCCATGCTGGGTTGTTTCAACCCAAAATGCTGGTTTATTTAAACCCATTGTTGGGTCAATTATAAAACATTTTTGGGTTAACTGTAACCCCGCTGCTGGGCTTGTCCCTTTTTAAAATAACCCAGCATTATTTAGATTGTGTGATGATATGTCATGTAATTTCAGAGCTCATATTTCCCCTGTCTGATAATTGGTCAGGGTTTCATGAATTATTCATATTGTACTACAGCTCTAACACCATTTAATAAACATAAGGAAGCACCTAATAAATACCGAAATTATTATCAAAGGCAACCATTTCAGGTTTGTGTTTTCAACATCTGATATCAAATGAGACAGAGTTTTTACATTTCACCTGTGCTGCTTTACACACACATGCAGTCTTCAGGGAAGAGGGATAGGCCACACCCACACGAGGGATGAGCACAAGTTAAATGATTTTGTGTTACCTACTCTCTTTCATAACACACTGTCTGTGTTGCTGTCAAAGATGACTTCTGTAGTCAAGATTCAAGAGCGGGATACTGCAAGTAGTACACATATCATCGAAGGTAGGAATTTGTATTTTAAAATGTAATCGTGATGTAGCACATGGGTAGGTTAGTATTTGTTGTGGTAATTGATATCTTTACCTGACATGGAATCCAAGGTTAAAAGGATTGAATACTATAATGATTCAACATTGGATCAGGTCATGTTCTCAATGCTGGTTTACAAGTAAAACAAATGTTAAAAGTGTTTGATGATATTTTGTGTGGCCATGCTGGAAAATTTGCTTTGTGTCTTTCAGATGATAAACCATCCCCAATGGGATGTTTCGGCTGGATTATTGTCATCATTTCTGTCATTGTCGCAATTGGATTGTTTCCTATAACTTTCTTTATGTGTGTTAAGGTATGTTTTTGTATCAACGTATTGTTTTTCTAAATAACTATCAAAGACTGAGCATTAAGGCCTAAATTCATCAAATAATTGCTTGAGTTTAGTTATGATGAAGTTTTAAGTACTACCAGCATGTATTGCTTATAGATCGTACAGGAATATGAAAGAGCTGTGATCTTTCGATTGGGTCTTATTGTGGACAGAAAACCAAAAGGACCAGGTAATTATTTCTATTTCATGTTATAAACTTTTAACAACTGTACCCATTTAATTCATTTGAACATCTGCTGTATGTTCTTGACTGTTAAAGGGTGGGGGGGGGGTCTAAAGCTATTTTATGCATTCTGACTTATTAATACTGTTTAAGTGTCTCCTAAACATAGACAAAGTGTTGGACGTGTGACAGAGTATTTTTGTGCCGAATGCACTTTGCCAGGGAAATTCTTTAGGGAAATTTAAGCTTGTTTAGCTTCCCAAAGAGCCCAGCCTTATGGAAACAATGGATAAGGTTGTTTATGCGACGATCCCCCTTTATGCAGTCCACATCTACTGTCAAAAATATAACATATCACATAATCAACAGAAAGAAAGATATTTATTTAAGTTACCTAAAATGCAGGTCAAGCCGCTTCTTTCTTTTCAAAGTCTTTTAAGCCACTGGGTGCCTATGTTAGGAATGAGGAAAGATTAGGAAAAACATGCAATACACATTAAACGTATGCAGATATGTGCCTCTGAGTATAATATGTATATAATGAAGTATATCTAATATATCATTATTTGTTATGCCTTTAAACATATAAGTAATATAAGTAACTTTGGATTCAAAATTTTAGGGTCACTTTCATTAATTTATTCATATTTTTTCCATATACTTTATTACTATACACTCAAAAAAAATATTTTTGCACCTTGTCTAATTTACTTAAATAAAACAACAAACAATAATACAACACAATTTTTTATTTTTTTTGTCTCAACCTATTTTTATAATTTTTATAATGTTCAATCTGCTTAAAATGTTAAAAAATTACATGAACTCAATCATTTTATATTGGGACCACATTAATGATTTTTGTTGCTATTACTTACTGGGCCTTGAATCTGTATTTCCCAGCATGCTTTGCATGCAACTGCCTTTGGAGAGTAATTTTTTGTATTAAAGGTGTAGTGTGTAAATTTTAGTGGCATCTAGTGGTGAGGTTGCGAACTGCAACCAACTGCAACCAAGACCACTGCTCACCTATCGCTTTTGAAACACATAGAAAAGCTATGGTAGCCGCCACTGGACAAAAATGTCATTGTTGGAGACAACTTAGTAAAAAAGTTTGTCCTTTAAGGGCTTCTGTAGAAACATGGCAGCACAAAATGGCGACTTCCATGTAAGGGGACCCTCTGTGTATGTAGATAAAAGCGTCTCATTTTCAGGTAATAAAAACATAACAGTTAATTATGAAAGGTCTTTATACACCCTTGATAATATAGTTTTGTATATTATTTTGCATTTCGGTCAAGAAATCTTTCAAAAAATTACACACTGCACCTTTAAGTGTTATTTTATGCATTTTTAGGTAAAGATAAAGACTTTATTGTGTTTAATGCTGGTTTATCTTATTGATTTAAAAGAGTTTGTGTTATATTTTTACGAATTGTTTGGTTACCATCGTGCAGAAGGGTGGCGCTTGTGGTTAAGTTGTGGATGTGACGTACATACTTCTTTTAAAGAGCACTGACTGTGTTAATGCATGTTTGATGTTCATCCAATGTGTCACTATGCCAACATGTGCTTATGCTAATTAGTATTATATAGAAACTGACAATTGGTTTAACTAGACTTTTTTGCTTGAATGAACTTGTTTTGTCTTTGTTGAACAGACCTGAATTAATGGCTTGGAAAAGTTTTCCTTAACTGAATTAAGTTTATTGAACAAGATATTTTTATGACCAATGAAAATATATTTATTAAGTTGGTGCAACAAAAGATTATTTGCTTAAATTAACTTATTGTATTCTTGTTGTACAAGCCTAAACTAATTTCGTGGAAAAGTTTTCCTTAATTCAATTATGTTGAATGAACAAACTATTTTTTGAGTGTAGCAACAAAAATCATTAATGTGGTCCAAAATAATTGAGTTCATGTAATTTTTTAAAATTTAAGCAGATTGAACATTATAAAAATAGGTTGAATAAAAAATTGTGTTGTATTAACTTGTTTCATTTAAGTAAATTAGACAAGGTGCAAAAATATATATATATTTTTTAAGTGTAATAGCACAGATAAACTGCAAGTCAATACTCTGATTGAAAAATAAATATACATTTAAACCTGGTGGCAATTTATTCAAATTATAATTGTGTATTCAGGAATTGAATTTGTTAGCTTAGTGCAAGGTTTTCAAGTTATTTAAGTTAAGAAAATGTTTACTTACCATTATAAAATAAAACAGTACATTTTTGAACAGCTTTGATTTGAAAACATTGATTTTGACATTTACAAAGAATTGTATAAATAACTGGCATTATTAAACAATTATATCTAGAGATTTTCATAAAACTAATTCACCTTTCCGATTTGAAGTCATTTCATCGGTTTATAGATGTTATAGCTGAGCACATCTGTACAGTACTTCATTAAAGGTGCAGTGTGTAGATTTTAGCGGCATTTAGCAGTAAGATTGTGAATTGCAACCACTATTCCTTGAAACGCATAGAGAAGCTACGGTAGCTGCCACAGGACAAACATGTGGTTGTTTAAGACAAAATACAGTAGTGACAATACAGTAGTGACAAAACGCGCTCTGTAGGCGGCACAAAATGGCAACTTCCATGTAAGGGGACACGCGGTGTATGTAGATAAAAACGGCTCATTCTTTTGTTATAAACACATAACAGTACATTATTTAAGGTCTTTAAACACCACTGATAATATAGTTATGTATACAATATAGCATTTATGTCATTAGATCCTTCTAAATGTTACACACTGTACCTTTAACTATAAACATGTTTCCTAATTTAAAATCTAACTTTTACATTTCTAAAATGTTTTTATCATGCTTATTATGTAATGTATTTACTTTCTTTGCTTTGGATTTTTTTTTTAAACCAATGACATTTTTATATCACATATAGCTTTAAGTGTTGTTTAAAATATGGGGTTTTTTTGTGTATTACTTTTTCATTTCTTTTGCACAGGAATTTTCTTTGTGTTGCCATGTACAGACACATTCAGGAGAGTGGATTTGAGAACTGTGTCATTTGATATTCCTGCACAAGAGGTACATATCTGATTTCATAGTGCATACCAATCACTGTAAAAATAATTGATTGTTTGTTTTATTTATTTTAATTTATAAGTTTTTTATATATTTGTTGTCAAGCCAAATGTGAATCTGTAAATTAATCTGTAAATGTTTGAATCACAGTCTGATGTTTCGCATTGTGTTTATGTATCAGTTCCTCACCAAGGACTCTGTGACGGTGAATGTGGATGGTGTGGTGTATTTCCGTGTATTTGACCCTATATGTTCGGTGGCCAACGTGAGTAATGCAGACCACTCAACAAGACTGCTGGCACAAACCACCCTGAGAAATGTGCTTGGCACAAAGAACCTATCAGAGCTGTTATCAGACAGAGAGAGCATCTCATACTGCATGCAGGTACATACCAAAAAAAAAGCGTTAAGATAAAAGAATATTATAAACATACATCAGTTCATCTCTATAACACCAATGTTGCTTCAATTGTAAAACTACACCCAGCTGTCTAAACGTGAGAGTGGTATGAAAGTTCTGGATCCTCATAGCCTTATAGTATTATCTTGATGACAGAATGCCTTGGAAGAGGCCACTGCTGAGTGGGGCATTAAAGTGGAGCGGGTGGAGATCAAGGATGTTAAGTTGCCCCTTCAGCTTCAGAGGGCCATGGCTGCAGAGGCCGAGGCGTCCCGTGAGGCTCGAGCAAAGGTGAGAGCACTACAAGAAAAAACTCTTAACTAATGCATGATTCTGAATCTTTACTCTCTGGATAAATTTTTTTTTTCTGTTTTATTTACATACAATTTACTTAATTTATTTACTTAAAAGACTTAATTTTGGCTTGAAGCATGTTATGAAGTATTCTAGATCACCATTCATATAAGCAAATTGCATATAACATTGATAATGTAAACTTATTTGTCCAAGTAACTGTGTTCCTGTGTAGCTTCGTGGTAAACCCGTCTACACCTCGCTTTGGATAAAAGCATCTGCCAAATGCGAAAAATTACAAATTTCCTTGCTTCTTACAGTGAGGAAAATAAGTATTTGAACACCCTGCTATTTTGCAAGTTCTCCCACTAAGGAAATCATGGAGGGGTCTGAAATTGTCATCGTAGGTGCATGTCCACTGTAAGAGATATAATCTAAAAAAATCCAGAAATCACAATGTATGATTTTTTAACTATTTATTTGTATGATACAGCTGCAAATAAGTATTTAAAATTTTAGATGCACCTGTTTGAGGTCGTTTGTTGCATAAAGACACCTGTCCACCCCATACAATCCGTAAGAATCCAACTACTAACATGGCCAAGACCAAAGAGCTGTCCAAAGACACTAGAGACAAAATTGTATACCTTCACAAGTCTGGAAAGGGCTACGGAGAAATTGCCAAGCAGCTTGGTGAAAAAAGGTCCACTGTTGGAGCAATCATTAGAAAATGGAAGAAGCTAAACATGATCTCCCTCGGCCTGGGGCTCCATGCAAGATCTCACCTCGTGGGGTCTCAATGATCCTAAGAAAGGTGAGAAATCAGCCCAGAACTACACGGGAGGAGCTGGTCAATGCCCTGAAAAGAGCTGGGACCACCGTTTCCAAGGTTACTGTTGGTAATACACTAAGACGTCGTGGTTTGAAATCATGCATGGCACGGAAGGTTCCCCTGCTTAAACCAGCACATGTCCAGGCCCGTCTTAAGTTTGCCAATGACCATTTGGATGAGTCATGGGAGAAAGTCATGTGGTCAGATGAGACCAAAATAGAACTTTTTGGTCATAATTTCACTAAACGTGTTTGGAGGAAGAAGAATGATGAGTACCATCCCAAGAACACCATCCCTACTGTGAAGCATGGGGACAGGGCGACTGCACTGTATTTAGAAGAGGGTGATCGGAGCCATGTATTGCGAGATTTGGGGGAACAACCTCCTTCCCTCAGTTAGAGCATTAAAAATGGCCCGAGGCTGGGTCTTCCAACATGACAATGACCTGAAGCACACAGCCAGAATAACCAAGGAGTGGCTTCAGACCCCTCCATGATTTCTAAGTGGGAGAACTTGCGAAATAGCAGGGTGTTCAAATACTTATTTTCCTCACTGTAAATGCATTTTCCAAAATGGGATCACACTTTTAAACTTCGTTTTGTGTGTATTATATTTTTGAAATAAAACTAACTCCATATATAACTCCATTTTGTGTTAAACACCAGACAGTTTGTAGAACATGACACCATGTACAGCAGTGGCCATGCTTGCTATGCAGCCTGGATTCGTGTCACATCATGACAGATACACATGAATAATGTAGTGTGTGTTTTCTGATGCTTAACAATTCACTGTAAATTTAGTTCCCAGAAAAGATTCACGCTTAGACAGTCTATTTGTATGTGTAATACAGCATGTTAGGCCAATTCAAGGTTATAATTACATATTTTGAATCAGGCACTGAATAATTTGTTTATCAGCCAATAAATTATGGTTAAGATGAATGTGTTGTGTTTGTGGCCCAGACTTAACTTTCGGTAGTGGAGAGTTGCCGGTTCAAGTCTCATGGCTGGTGGGTTGTGACTGTGGTGCCCTTGAGCAAGCCCCTAACCCTAATTGCTCCCCGGGTGCTGGGATAGCTGCCCACTGCTCCGGGTGTGTGTGTGTGTTCACGACTTGCAGTGCATGTGTTTTGGGTTGGGTTGGGTTAAACGCAGAGGTCACATGTCGAGTATGCATACTTGACAAGCTTTTCACTTTTATGGGGGATATCCATAACATGCAGAACATGCTCACTCAGATGTATTGTTTTATTGTGTGTTTAGGTGATTGCAGCAGAGGGCGAGGTGAACGCCTCACGGGCTTTAAAGGAAGCATCTCTAGTGATCGCTGAGTCACCTTCAGCTCTCCAGCTACGATACCTCCAGACGCTTAACACCATCGCTGCTGAGAAAAACTCCACCATCATCTTCCCTGTGCCTATCGACATCATTCAAAACTTCATATCTAAATGAGATGAATGTTTTCAGAAACAACTTTGCTCAGTTTTATAAGCTATGAGTTCTCATGATGAGTGAAGTCTTGACTGCGAGCAGTGAGATTTTTAAATGAGGATCATGCGCAGATGTTAAATGCTCTGTGTCACATGTTTACTGCAACTTTTATAACATGACATTTTCCCATGTTGAATAGAGTTCATTTGTTGCTATATCATAATTTTTAAGTATATTCATGCATGTATATATCAATTCAACTTACTATGTTAAATCTTGTAATGAGTTGCTGTAATTTATCATAAGTTACAGTCACGCTAGTTTGTCCACCTGTCTGTTAACCCCGTGTATTTTCCATTTGCCTCCCTCTGGACCATTTCCCATCATCTCCACGGTCCCTTACCTGGGCTGCGTTCAGCCCCGACAAAATGTTGCAAAAATTTTTTTAAAGAATTTGCTATGCTGTATTTTTACTATAAAACTCTCTTGACAAACATGTCTTCTAATATCTTCAGTTGTTGCATATACTGAGCTGCAGCGGACAAATTTGTAAACAACTTTACTTTGCGAGAGAGCTGTCTCTTTAATACCGCATGGTTTATACACATGTTGCTGCTGATGGGGCTGACATTTTTGACACATCCAAACAAGAGAAAACGTACAGTATCTCTGTTGTTCAACCCGGAAACCGCAGCAAAACATTTTTTATCCTCACCTGTCAACGATCATCCTCTTCATCTCCTACCCATTTAAGCGGGCCTGTTTTTCCCAGTATTTTTCCGGCCTTCATTTTGTTTCCATGCCTGCTGTCTGTCTGTGCTTCGTGTTATTCTAATTAAAGTTGATAATTTTCTCCAGTCTCCTCCCTGCACACACACTTATATTACACAGTATATTGTCATGGCTTATTTTTAACAGTGCACGTAAACTTTTTTAATAAATAGGACTTGGAAAGATATACGGCTTCAAATTTTCCTAGGGTTGTGCAGGCTATTTAATTTCAAGTCAAAATGGCATTTTTACTGCACACTGTAAAATCAGTGTATTTCTTTAAACAGTAAATTGGATTATTTTATGTTATTCTGTTTTAAGGAGAAACCAATATATTTCACAAATTAACTGTGTTTTTAAAGGGGTGGTAAGCATTGTTTTTGATGGTTTGATTGTGTTGATAGGGTGCACTGTAACGTAAAAATACATTTTTCACATTCTTTACCATATTTCTACACCTCTGTTTTCATGAATCTAAAAACCAGCAGTTGAATTCCTTGTATATGAAGCTCCTCCCTCAGAAATTAGCAATATGCTCAGGTTGGTTAGCTGGCAGGGTGTGTTGCGAATGATGGTAAACACACAGCAGTAAGTGACCATTGACTTCCATAGTAGGAAAAAAATATTTTGTAAGTATTGTGATAAACGATGAAGAAAATATTTTGATAAATGATGGTAAGCACACAGTTGACTGTACCCATTAAATTCCATCATATTTTTTTATTCCTACTATGGAAGTCAATGGTCTGCTTTGTGTTTACCATCATTTCTCAAAATATCTTATTTTGTCTTCATCAGAAAAAAAAAATTCATACAGGTTTAGAAGAACATGAGTAAATTTCATTTGAAAGTAAACTATCCTTTTAAACACTGCTTGAAACTACACAAAGTTGCAGGACTTCTGTCTACTTGCAATACGCAGCATACAAAATAACAGCATGCTTAACATTGTGCAACATAACATAGTTTTTCAATGCATCACAACAGTGAGGTAAGATACACCAACAAATCATATCACAGCCTTAAGACATGCTTTTCAAGTAACGTGTTGTAACCGTTCACATGTTAAGCTCATACAAGCTATACAACACAAAATACAAAAAAAAAATGTAACAAAGGAAACTTCTTTAACATACAATTCATGGTCTTATGAATCGTCCTTAAATGAGAAGTGTGTAACCCCTTCCCAATATGCCATTGGTCAGTCAAACAGATCAAACACAAGCCATTGGTTTAGCCAATGTTGCTATGCCGGGCTGGTCCGGATGCTCAAACAAACAGAGCAATGTTCTGAAAGCACCAAAGAGTACGTTTTTACACTTTTTGTCCAATACATTACACACTTCACCCTTAAAGGGACACTCCACTTTTTTTTGAAAATATGCTCATTTTCTACTAGAGTTAAACATTTGATTCTTACCATTTTGGAATCCATTCAGCTGATCTCAGGGTCTGGCGCTAGCACTTTTAGCATAGCTTAGCATAATCCATTGAATCTGTTTAGACCATTAGCATCGCGCTAAAAAAGAACCAAAGAGTTTCAATATTTTTTGTAGTTGCATCGTGTACTAATGCTGCGTTCCAGGCAACCCGTAACCCGTAACTCACCAGTTCAAAACCACGCCTCACGACCACGAGTCACGGGTTTGACTGCCGTTCCAGTGCACTTTCACCGGTAGAAGGTTGTAAAAACACGAGTTACGGGCTGCCTGGAACGCATAAGGTCGTGAGTCGTGGTTTTGAAGTCGTAACTCACGGGTTTAAAAACCTGCCTGGAACGCACCATAAGACCGACAGGAAATTAAAGTTGTGATTTTCTAGGCAGATATGGTCAGGACTTTTAATTTTCTGTCGGTCTTAGTACACAACGTAACTACAGAAGAGTCAAATTTTAAATAGGAAAAATATCCAAACTCTTTGGTTATTTTTTAGCGTGATGCTAATGGTCTAATCAGATTCAATGGATTATGCTAAGCTATGCTAAAAGTGCCAGACCCAGAGATCAGCTGAATGGATTCCAAAACAATAAAAATAAAATGTTTAACTCTAGGGGAGCTGGGAATGAGAATATTTTCAAAAAAAGTGGAGTGTCCCTTTAAATTATAGTAGCAGATAGCTGTGTTTATATTTTCAAGAATAAGTCAAAACATTCAGAAAGTCTGTAATAATGTCCATGGGACACACACAGAAAACAAAACAAAAATCAGTGCATTTCAGAACCTGATTCATTATATTTAAAAAGCAGAGATTGGAATAACCCAAGCAGAGGAAAGACACAGAAAAGTATTTTTCTCTCAGGACAGGTAGTTGATTTTATATTTCATTCAGAGCTTTGAATTTAATTGCTGTATATAGTGTGATATATATTTACAAATGTACTATTACAGTGATGCAACTTTCAAATGTATCATTATTATCTACATTGCCTATTGTAGTGAGAACACATTTTACTCTATATGTAGTCTATCTACTGTGAAGTTTTTACAAGATGATACGAGAATAATGCACCTTCCTAACCTGAGACAGATCTCTGAATGAGACGGGAGGTAATGGATCTCTGTAAATGAACAAGAAAATCAGTAATGCAATGGAATAAAATCAGCAAACCTAGTTCATGTTATTTGTAAATGGTAGCTGATTCCTATCTAAATTTGTCAATTTATTCACAAATACATTTCTGTTATTATTGATCTATTCTTTATGTAAACTATTCATTACGATGGATTATAATCAATGTATGGTCACATAAATACACCAATAGCTGCACGAAGTACACATAAATTGACCAAAAGTTGAAACGTTCCTGATTTTGCCAAGTAAGAGATGTTTTTTGGGTCAAACATTATTGTTGACCCTGGGATAACTCTCCAATCACCCAATCAGATCAGAGGAATAAGTCTACTACAATTAATGTATACATCATTGTTTTTAATCAATCATTTCCCTCTGATTTTAAAGATATACATCATTATGGTCAGGAATTTGGGTTTGTCTGACAAATGATGTTGACCCTGAAACATCTCTAACTGGCAAAATGAGGTTGAGCAATAGCATCAGTAAGACATTCATGAGGAAGATTATTACCCTTAACTCTACTGATACATGAATATACTATCCACTTAATGTACAAGACACCTCAATAGGAGAGAATAGATCCAAAACAGTACTTTGGCTATTATTCATGTGGTTTATCAGACTTCCTGTTTATTTGCTTTAACTCAAGCAGACCTAATTCTTGATGACGGAAGCGGATAAGATGATTCCTGTTATGACATCACGGCTTCAATGTTATAGACCTGAACAAGTCAACGAATGTTGGAAAAATGCCCTCAGTAGTATCCACATGAATGCAGTTTGAAGAGATTATCTGGGTCACAGCAACTGGAAGACTTGTGATACATACTGTACAGTGCAGGAAGATATAAAGAGTCATTTTAGATAACTGTTGCAACAAGATCACAGACAGTTGAACAAAATGAATGCATTCCAGAGATAATAAACGAGATGAGTTTGTGAAAATGGCTGATTCTCATTCTCATGAAATGCGTTGTGCAATACATGCGTCAAATTCCAATTTTGCATGCATATGATACGCCAGTCCTTACCGTTCACTTATACGGTGTTGTTTTATTTATCGTTTTCCTTTTTTTGTTTTTTACCATTGTCGCTTGGGTTTGGGGTTATAGCAAGTTTTTGTTACATAAGATGACATCCTAACCCAAACACGAATTCTAACCCCAACTTCATGGTTTAAAAATAGACAAAACCTATATATTAAATATATATATATTATAAAAACATATTAAATGACATCCTACCAAATCTAACCCCAAACCAAAGCGACAATGGTTTAAAAAACATAATACAAATGAGAAACCAATAAATAAAATGACACGAAAAGATGTGCCGTGCAAGTGAACGGGAAGGACTGGCGTATCATATGCACGCAAAATTGGAATTTGCCGTATGTATTGTACGATTTTTCAACTGCACGCTATTTCATGAGAATGATTTTAACATCCATATAGCGGTCACACTTTAAAAATATGCAGCATTTTTGTCAAATCAGCATATATTTTTATGTTACTTTAACTTAAAAAAATAAGTTAAACAATTTCAACTTGATTTTAGCTATGTCAACTTTTCACAAGCCAAACCTAAAATAGTAGGTTGCAAATTCAAGTTGTTTGAACTTTTTTAAGTTCACCTGCAATTATGTTAAACATTGTAAAAATAATAGATGAACTTGTAAGGAGCTGTAAGGACCTTAAGGGATAGTTCACCCAAAAATTAAAATTCTTTCATCATTTACTCACTCTCATGTTGTTACAAACCTGTATAAATTTCTTTGTTCTGATGAAAACAAAGGAAGAAATTTTGAGAAGTGTTTGTACCCAAACCGTTTGTGGACCCCGTTCACTTACATAGTAGGAAAAATGAATACTATGAAAGTAAATGGGGTCCACAAACGGTTTGGTTACAAACGTTTCTCAAAATATCTTCCTTCGTTTTCATCAGAACAACTAAATTTATACAGGTTTGTAACAACATGAGAGTGAGTAAATGATGACAGAATTTATTTTTGGGTGAACTACCCCTTTAAGAAAAATAAATGTTTGGATGATATTTCCTTTTAAATGTAAATTAAAACTACATTACAAAATTTTGGGTCCCTATTTCCAAGAAGAAAAAAATGATAGCATTTGATTAACAATTGCCTTTAAATATCTTGCTGTAATACTCTGTCAGGTGCATGTCAGTTATCAAATAATGCTTAGGCTCACAGAGGGTTGCTGGTGGGTGGTTTTTCTTCGAAGGAAAATAGTCCTAGTTAATAATGCTCTCCTGATTAATGTTTGGAAATGTATGAGACAAACACTCGCGATCCTGTTGTATATTTATAAAATGAAAACGAATTAACAAGAAATGTATGTTCCCAATATTTGCCTGAGATGGCAAAACTGTAGAGTCAGGGGTGAGATGATCAGGAAAATAATGTGATCATGTGAGCATCTTCTTTTCCGGTGAGAATCCACATGATGTGAAATGTAATTTGAGGATGATAGACAAAATTTGCAAAAGAGAGAAAGAAAGGTGGAAAAACGGGGTGACTCATCTAGGGAAGGTCTGTATTCGGGAGGGTGACGGTGGACTAGAGGCCGGTCGATGGAGGGGCGACTGGGTGGGAGACATTCGAGGGCTCAACTCGCCCGTCTGCAGACGCCACATAAGCTCTTCATTGGTGCGACTCAGTCGCTTCTTCTCATTGCTCTCCTTCTCCACATACACCTGCAGATTTGCGTTTTCCTCTGAAAGTTGCCTGATAAGAGTAGAAAAATCAACTGTTTAGCATAATGCTAGGTGCCCCTACAAACAGCCTCTTAGCCATCCCAAAAAATTAAACCATTACCTAGTATTAGTATAATATACTGTAATATAATGCGTTCTCAGTTCACAACATAGGGGAACCCCAAAAACCTGAAGTTTTTATTATTTAATTTTATGTTTGAAAATGTATGGGTAATGTTAACACATTTGAGGGGGGTTGTAACCATTTGATATGTACAGTAAGTGGACTACCAACAACACAATATTGTTTCAGCATTAGCAATCTAAAACGGTGAACCATGTAAATCTAGTCTCCTTCCTTTGTGAGCTGGGCATCACATCCTAGGAACTAACATGGATCACATCATACTTATTTAACCTAGCAGAGCAAAATTCATTTACAGTACTTTATCTCCACAGCGCTAACTGGTGTTCCGCAAAGATCTGTACTCGGCCCACTTTTTATCTTACTTCACACTTATGAAGCCATTACCATGGCTTTTCATGTCTTATAAAAATAAAACACTTGTCTATCTTTTCCACCCTGTGACACCCAGATATCAGACTGACTGTGTGTGCGTGCGTGCATGCATGCGTGCCTGTGTATGTTTTTTTCCAGAAAAGGCGCTATACGCCACCATCAAAAGTGAGATAATGGTATGAGCCAAATGGCACGACTCGACACGAATTGTATGTTGATAAAATACTTTCACTTCAAATCCACCTAATCCAGTGTTTCTTTTTCAGCGCAAGGACCACTTTATCTTCCAATTTTTTTCTGAGGACCACCTAACAGAATCCCACTCTAACACTCCCCCAAAAACAACAAAATAGTAAGGATAAGCTAAGTTTAAGTTTAATATGCAAATGTTTCAAGTCAAAAACTAATTTTTTTTAAACAAATGCAATGCTACGTTCAGAAATTATTATATGAATTTTATTTCATCTGAAAAAGTAAATGTGAAATGAGTTGCAGCTTATTATGAACAAAAAACAAAAAAATGTTCCCCTTAATGTCCAAAATCACTGAAATTACAGGGATTTTACACATGAAACGTCTCGGTTACGGATGTAACCCTCGTTCCCTGAAGGAGGGAACGGAGACGTCACGTCGTGACCGACGAATTGGGAACTCGCTTAGAGAGACCAATCTGCTTCGAATACTACTAAAACGCCAATGAACTTGGCATTGAGATATTTGCATAATGCTGGCGCCGCCCCGCCAGGTGCGTATATAAGCAGCAGGTGCAAATAGGGAAATTAGCTTCTTTTTCGCTGAGAAAGCCGGAAAGTGTGACCGGCCGTAACAGCAGGTGGCAGCACCTGTGGCGACGGGACGTGACCGACGAATTGGGAATCCCTACCAAAACGCCACTAGGGGCTGACCTCTTCCAGTGTCTGCGTAAAAGCCCTCCGGTTCCACTTAAGGAGGAGGAGGTAGGTTTTAAGGCAGAAGGCCGGGCACTAGTTGTTCCTTTAACCCCACAGAAGTGCCAGCGACTGGGAAGCGCCCTACCTGAGCGGGATAGGAACGCTGCGGAAGCCACCGCCCCTCTTAAGGGCTAATGGTGGGCGAAAGTCAACCATAGTTGAGGTAAAAATGACAGCCGTGGCTGTGTAAGCAAAGCAGTGCTCTGCTAAGGGAAACGTGGGCTGGTAGGATTAACCCCACGGAATAATACTCACAAAGGAACCCGTTGGGACACAATGTGGAGCCCAAGCCAAACACGTAGGTTCGTAAGAATACAGCTAGTGAAAGGCTGACAGCCAATGCTCCGCAACAAAGGCTGCCAAGGCAGCGGAGGAAGAGCAATTCAAACCATTACGCATTTTTGCTCTGATGGCCTTCCATACTGAAACTCAATTAGGAGCCTCAGTCGGAGGCTGCAAGCCGACTTGCGAGTCTGCTCTCCGTGCCCTCCCTGGTGGGGAAAGAACACGAGAGGATACAGGCTCGATACGAACACTGTAAAATCTAATGAACGTATTAGGTGTCGCCCAACCAGCAGCTCTGCAGATGTCTGTTAGCGAGGAACCACGAGCTAAAGCCCAAGATGAGGCAACGCTCCGTGTGGAGTGCACTCTCAAATTAAAGGGGCAAGGAATACCCTGAAGATTATAAGCCAGGGCGATAGTATCAACTATCCAAAGAGACATCCTCTGCTAGTGACAGCTTTCCCTTTCTGCTGGCCACCATAACAAACAAAGAGCTGGTCTGAGGTCCTGAGGCTTTGCGTGCGAACCACGTAGAGTCGCAGTGCGCGTACGGGGCAAAACAAAGCCATGGTTGGGTCTGCGTCCTCCGGGGGCAGCGCTTGCAAGCTCACCACCTATCTCTGAAGGGAGTGGTGGGAACTTTGGGCACGTAGCCTGGTCTGGGTCTCAGTGAGACAGCAGGACCAAACTAAAAGCACAAAACGTCAACAGAGAATGCATGTAAATCCCCTACTCTCTTCATGGAGGCCAATGCTATCAGGGTCAGAGTTTTCATTGATAAAAACATCAGACTCGTAGACTGCAAAGGCTCAAAAGGGAGACCTGAAGGCTTCAGCACCATGGACAGGTCTCAGGAAAAGAGGGAGGGCGCGAGGGGGTTTAGCCTGCGAGCGCCTCTTAAAATGTAATAATTAAATCATGCTGGCCAACTGATCTGCCGTTGATAAGTGAGTGATGAGCAGAAATAGCGGCGATATCAACTTAAATGGCGGAGGGACAGCCTACCATCTAACCTATGTTGAAGATATAAAAGCACAATGTTAATGGGCATTCTCTGGGGTCCTCGCGTTGCGAAGAGCACCGGGTGACGAAAAAGGTTTCATTAAGCGCGTAAGCCCGTCTTGTGGACGGTGCTCGAACCGCGTCGATGGTGTTAGATACCGCTTGCGATAAATCACCTAAACCTTGCGCGCGCTCAACGACCATACATGGAGATCGCACAGGTCGGGCGCGAGTGCCAATGTGCCCCTTCCTTGAGAAAGAAAGTCCTTCCTCAGGGGAATCCGCCAGGGAGGGCTGTCGCGAGGAGCATTAACAATGAAAACCAATTCTTGGTCGTCCAGTACGGACGATTAATAAAGGCTCTCCTCGTCCTGCCTGACTTTGCACAGTGTCTGCGCAATAAAGCTCACTGGAAGGAATGCGTATTTACGCACCCCCCGCGGCCAGCTGTGTGCCAACGCATCCACGCCGAGGCTGCCCTCGGTTAGTGAATAAAATAGGCGACAGTGGGTATCGTCCGGCGACGCAAACAGATCTATCTACGCACAACCGAACTTCTTCCAAATTAGCTGGACCGTCTGGAGGTGGAGTCGCCATTCGCCGGGGGCGCAGCTCGGGAAGCGCGTCTGCCGCTGTACTGAGCGAACCCGGAATGTAAATGGCACGAAGGGACCTCAGATACTTCTGACTCCAAAGGAGGAGATGACGAGCGAGATGCGACAGGTGACGAGAGCGCAAAACCGCCTTAACGGTAAATAACGCAACAGTCGCAATGTTATTGGTGTCGGCTAATACATCCTTCCCTCGCATCTCCATAGCAGAGCGTACAAGTCCCAGATATACAGCGCACCGCTCGCGGCAGTTGGGGTGCTATGCACACCCCTGAGACTGCAAGCCCGTCATACGTGGCTGATCATCCCGTGCTGAGGGCATTGCAATATAGAATGCCAGGAGACCCCTCAGGGGCATATCTTCTATCGGAAATGCCGGGTCTACCACGGGGAAAAATTTAAATGACACGCAGGTGCAATATTTACACGGTGTATGTCAGTGTGCCACGCTCTCCTCGAGACTCGATCGTAAGCCAACGCTGAAGCGGTCTCATATGAAGCAGCTCGGGCGGCCACCAGGCTGCGCCAGCATGCTGTCATATGTCCAGGAGCTTCTGAAATTGTTTCAGAGGGACCGCGTACTTCCCTCGAATTAAACCGAGGCAAGTCAGAACTGACTGGTTGCGCGCTCTTGTTAAACACGCCAATTAGTCGATCGAGTCTTATTTCCATACTGAGAAAAAGGATCCTCTGCACGGGGCGAAGTTGCTCTTTCCCAGTTGACCTGAAGACTTAAACGAGCGAGATGCCGAAGCATTAACTCTCTGAGTTCGCGCACGTCTGCCAAGAACGGGCTATTATAAGTCGACGTAGAAAAAAGCAGAATGCGAACAACGCTCTCTCTCTGACATTTTAATGCCGTGACTAGCACATGGAGACACGGAGAGAGAGAGACAGCTCGAATGGTGTACTTAGTATTAATATGCCCACCCCACGACGCAGAGCGAAAAAACGGTCTAAAGCGAGGGGAGATGGACACATAAAGTACACGTCTTACAGGTCTAAGGCTGCAAACCGATCTGAATATTGAAATACGAGCCTCGGCGTTATCATCCAAAAAGAACACCTTCGTAGAGCCGGTGCGTAAATCAAATCGATCGTAACCCGCCGCGTATTTTGGGTACTATGAGATAAAGGCTGGAAAAACCCTATCATCATCATCATCTCGGTAAGAGGGACCGGCTCGAACATCCTTCGCCAACAGGATATCGACTTTTGCACGCAGTACATGTGCATCGGACGCTTTCACCACAGTGAAACGAAAGCCCGAATTTGGGGTGTGACGGATTCGTAACCGAGGCGGATCGTGCGTAAAACCCAACGAAACGGGCTGGGAACTGAAGCCAAGCACCCAGGCACCGTACGAGGAGAAATAACGACACTACCGAAGTACCCGCGGTGGGGCAGCGAAGCGAGACAGGTGGGACTGCCGGTGCGTCTGCTGTGACAGCATAAACATCTACAGTATGTGTGTGTGACACTGACCTGAGCCCGCTGAGGGTAACGGTCGTCTGGTCTCCTCTACGGAGAGCGCAGACTCCGATGAGGGTGCTGGTGGTCCGGTCTCCTCAGCGGAGAGCTCGGACTCCTCAGGTCACCCGCTGGCGATAGAGGAGAGGTAGGGGAGCTGGTGTGAACCCGCTCACGGCTCTCTCGATCCTCCGGAGACCTAGAGAGGGAAGAGGAATGCACTCTTATGTGTGGTTAAGTGGGTACCGGCCGAACAGCCGGTGGAACATATGCAAGCCAAGGATTTTCCACCCGACCCTCTATCGGGGGAAGGAGCTCCATCTCCTGAAGAGTGATCCTCTGCCAATCCGGGTCGCCCTTCACTGGCCACTTAAACTCCCGAATTTCACGGGAAGCGGCTAAGCGGGCGGGGCGAGCTGCTGACGACCGGTTCCCCTGCGCTGCCGAGATGGGGTCCGAGGAGGGGAACGGAGGTGGTCGCCGCAGGACGCCGACGGCGAGAGGCAGACTGAGGAGCCGGCGTGGTGGACCAAGGGCAGCTCTCTTCCGCCGGGGCATGACCTAGGAGATCGCCTCAGTCTGCGCAGCGGAGCTGTTACGAATCCCCTGGCTCGCCGAAGAGGCCGGTCTGTGAGACAGGAGCATTCAAGTTGTTCTCGTCTGCGTCCGTCATGTCAGCCAGACACAGCCAAAGGTGGCAATCTTGAACCACTGAGGTGGACATCGTACGACTGAAGGTCGCGGCCTCCCTGGTAAATCCTTGGTGAGCCTGCAGCAACGTTATTACGTGCAGGGCTGAAGCCGCCTCTCCGGCATGCCTGATGGGCAGCGTCCGTAACCGGACGACTGTCTACAAACACGGGAGGGAAGGGTTGGGTGGTCCCTCCAGGAACGCATCCCGCTCCACTGAAGGGGTCCCCGCCCTTAGCGGCTCCGTTGGTGAGGGAGGTGAGGGGTGAAAGCTGAACGGCCGGACGGCCGCAAATCACGTCAGCTCTTCGGCACAGGAGGAGAGGACCGAGAGGCCCGAGCAGCTCCGAAGTACCAATCATGTGGGTGGGACGGTTCGGGCGGAGAGGAGTTAACCTTTCCAACTCTACCGTCTCCGCCGCTCGAGCGGGCACGGCCGCCATCTCCGGAATGACTCTGCCTCGGAGGAAAAATGGACACCCCTCTGATGCTGCAGAAGTGACGGGACCAGAAGGAGGTCCAATGGATTCGGCAGACATCGTAGAACACGACTCTGCAGTCTCCACCGGAGCCTCGACCGGCTGAGGATGAGAAGGCCGGTAGGTGGAGGACGCATCCTCCGTCCTACTCAGCGTAGTGACGCGAAGGGCGCCCTGCGAGCGCTTGACAGCCGCACCATGGCGGCGTCAGCACTGCAAAGGCGCGGACAGCGTTCCCGTAGAAACGACAGTCGTCTCCGCAATCCAAGAGGGTTATGCTCTCACAGAGAGAACAGAAACTCTCCACGAACGCAGCCCCGGACGGAGTGCTCGATGCCTGAGCACGAAGACAGCGCTCGTGACCGTCACTGGAACCCTTATACTTCTCGCATCCAAGATCGCACGGGCGAAAAGCTATCCTGAAAAGGACGCTGATCTCCGCATATACGAGAGAGTGGCTGCCTTTAACAAGGCACAAAGCTCTCTCGTATCACTCTTTTAGGGAAATTCACTCAGATGCTTAGTTGATGAGCGCACAGGAAGGCAACGCACACACTAAACTCAAAACAATAAACAGATGTAGAGCCGTGGAATAAGCGAAGCGTCCGCTGTGATACTGCTAGTTCAACCAACTTCAGCAATCAAATCCCAACAGAGTAAAGTAGCTTCTCAGTAGCAGATACTGCCGGCTTTCGAAGCGATAAAAAGCTAATTTCCCTATTTGCACCTGCTGCTTATATACGCACCTGGCGGGGCGGCGCCAGCATTATGCAAATATCTCAATGCCAAGTTCATTGGCGTTTTAGTAGTATTCGAAGCAGATTGGTCTCTCTAAGCGAGTTCCCAATTCGTCGGTCACGACGTGACGTCGTAGTGACCGACTGAAAGGGAACAAAAACTATTACATTTCAAAACTAATAGATCTGTGAATTTTAGCTGCTCTCAGTTGACGCTTGATCTTTTATTTTGACTCCTCTTTGGTTTAGCCAACCGATCCATTTTTACGTTATTAAAACAGAAAGGCAAGAACTGATATCACAGTTTCGCAAGTGCATTAAAAATCTACATAAATAAGTGACGATTGTATAAACACTTGCCTAGTTTGGGTCATCTTTTGGCGGACCACTGGAGGGGTTTGGCGGACAACACTTTGAGAATTACTGACCTAATCCCATCCTCAGGCCGTTCAGAAATACGGGTTTGTTGGCAGAATCCATTGAAAGTCTGACAATTTAATCAGCTCACTCATAAAGGAATCAACGAATCTGCGGAGTCACATTATATCTGGCCAAATAAGTCAAATCCTCTTATCTGCTCTCTTATGATTACTGCACCCTTGTTATTAGTGGGCCTCCTAGTATGTACAAATTTTCTCTTCTAGATGTGTTCAGCTCAATCGATATAGTGCTAGCATCACACAGGTCATAGGTTTGATCCCCCACAGAACAAACAGACTGACAAATGTATGCACTTTAAGACCACTTTGGTTGCTATATCTCAAACTAATGCTTTGTTTCCATTCGTCTTGCATGATAACCTACACACTGCAGTTGTTATATTGTAGCTTTAGAAGTATACCGTATTTCAAAACGTGATTAATACAGACCTGGACATAGCAAGGTTGCGGTCAATCCTGTCCTTTAGATCTTCATTTTGCTGCTGTAGCACCTGAATACGCTCCTCCAACAGGACATTCTTTTGGGCCTGTGCAAAACAATCACAAAAATCATTTCATGACTTGTAGAGGTCTACTAAGTCATTTCTCTTTGTAAGTTCGACATTTAAAAAATATAAAGTAAAAAACAAATCAAAACATGCTTATAATCAGGGTGCGATTTGTGAAAAAAACAGAGGGGGGGATGTTTTCATAGGCGTCGAGTTATTTTGTACCCACCACTAGTTTTTACTTTTTTGACTGTTTTCAGTGGTTATGAAGAGCAATATGAGAGAGAAATTTGGTAATTATTGTCTGACCTAACAAAAATCCATTATAATATTATTATTATTTTTTATATATTTCTAATTAAAATATTTCTAATATTCAGAAATGCGCTCTCCGCTCACGAGCTCTGATCGGAACAAACCCGAACCTCACTGTCTGCTGAACTTGCGCAGAAACATCAAAATATAACCAGCTTTTTAAAATGGTTTTAAAACTTAACATTTAGACTATTTTAGCCCAAATTATGAGCTTATTGACGATTTTTTATCATTCTTGACATAATGCGTCTCTGTCCACAGCACATTTCAAAACATTTTAATTCATAAAAATAAATCATGAGAACATGAACTCATCACTGCATTTGCAGGAATTGTAAAATCTTTTTTCTTATTAACTCATGAAGCAGCCTTACGCAATATTTTTATTCTAATAGCTTATCTTTCCCCACACATATGAGCTGTGATCATGCACAACGAAAAAACACGCAAGAATTAAATCTTGAATGGCAAAACTGTATGGCACAATGTAGTGTCAACTTAAACATAAATATGAACAATGTATTTATTGCAAAGTTAAACCATTACAGTAGAAACAGTTTTACTGCTGCTTTTAAAGTAATAATATTAACTTTACACCGCAATGCGGAGCTACAGTGAAATGATAGAAAAGACAGATGCATTATGTGTTAGTCACTTAGCCTCATTTGCGCAAACTGGACGCGCCCGCGCCCGCGCCTCGCTAAACACCTCATCTGCGTGTAACTTCGGCCATTCTCAGTGGTGTGACTGGGACACTTACTCTGCTTGTCATCATAAACAGATAATCAGATTGTGATGTTTATTCCCGCTTTATTAATATGCGGATGAATATGCTGCCTTCCACCGTTTCGACACACAGCTCCATAACCATCTCGCATGTGTTGATAGGCTACTCGTGAGGTGTAACCGGGTCTGTAACCAATCAGATAGCGCCGTGGGCCGGACATTGAGCAAGTCTGCAGAGTGGTGAATACAGAGAGGCTGCGCGCGGCAGCTGTATCAGAGCCAGCCAAAGCAGCGCATTTTAAAACAAAATTGACTTTATTCAAACCACGGATCAGTGATATGTTTTGTGATCCGTCTCGCCACTAGTGTAGTAGCACTGATCACTTTGAGGGGGGGATAAATTTATCCCCACCGGGGATAAAAATAATTAAGCAGAGGCAGGGATACATTGACCAGAAAGGGGGAAATCCCACGCATCCCCCCCGGCAAATCGCACCCTGCTTATAATGATTAAAGGGTCACTCCACTTTTGAAAAAAAAGCTTTTTTCAGCTCCCCTAGAGTTAAACATTTGATTTTTACAGTTTTGGAATCAATTTAGCCAATCTCTGGTCTGGCTGTATCACTTTTAGCATAGCTTAGCACAATCCATTGAATCTGATTAGACCATTAGCATCGCACTCAAAAAACACCAAAGAGTTTCCAATGTAACCAATGATATTACGCAGTACCCGAAAATAGTCCCATTAAAAGTTACCAAAGAGACATGAGCCATGTTACGGCAGCAAAGTCCTTGATTATTACGCCAGAATATAGTGCCTAGCCATATTAGCCTAGAAAATTGCAACTTTTAATTTTCCATCGGTCTTAGTACACAATGTAACTACAGAATAATAAAGTTTTAAATAGTAAAAATATTGAAACTCTTTGGTTATTTTTGAGCGCGATGCTAATGGTCTAGTTAGATTCAATGGATTAAGCTAAGCTATGCTAAGCTTTGTTTTTTTTTTAAATCGCATTGTAACTGAATAATGCTTTTGCTTGATGCGCTCCAGGTGTCAGTAACTACAAACTGACTCCATCGGCTAGTATAACTTATTTACCATTTTTTCGAGCTCTGAAATCTTGAGTTCTTGTTCGTGAATCTGTTGGTTTTTCATCTCCAGGACTTCCTTAAGACTTTTGAGGTCCTCCTCGATATGCTGATAGGGTGCGAGTGCATCCTGAACATAAACAAAAATACCAAAAATTGAGAGATGCAAACTACTACACATAAAAAATGTCACTTACAAAAAAATCTACACTCAAAATACTTAGATAGAAACTGGAAAAAAGTAATTATGAATAAGCATACGTTAAAAGGGTTTATTACTACGGGTCCATTGAATGCTTGAATCTGATTGGCTGATGAACGTTCTGAGGTGTGCAATAATTTTCTGGGAAACGCATGGCGAACGTAGTTCCAGGCAGCTCTCTCGACCGCATTACAGTTCCATATCACTTCTCATAGTTAACTGGTATAACAGACTAACAAAAACAACAGACGATTTTGCGAAGCAATAACAGCGATGTTTAGAAACGCACAGAGTTAGCCTTGTTCACACAATATCTCTCTTGCTCGCTCGCCCTCTCTCTTTTTTTCTTTCTCTCTCTGTGTCTCTGTCGTTCTTGCTCTCTTTTTAATAACTTGATTAATAACTGCATTAGAACGCTATCAATTGATCAAGCCTCCATTGCCAGCTTTAAAATGACTTTTGGATCAATCAAAAGAGCCATTGGATGAGATGCAGAAAAAATAGTCCTACTCACAATAGCGATTTAAGTACAAAAACAGACAAATCCTTTTAAATATATCGTGTGATCCATGTCTTGAGGTGTGGTAACCGTAGTGTAAGCGGAATAATTGACTCTTGAATTATTGAAAAATAATGCACACCGCTTTCCGTCGTGGCTGCATTACCACCTCGGGTGTGCATTATTTTTCTAATAATTTAATGGCCCGTTGTCAATTATTCCTTACGTATATGCTTTTGTTGCATTTTTCCTGAAACCCAGATATTGAATGTTATTCAAGGCTTCAAAAAACAGTTGTATTTTTAAATTTTACATAACCACCATTCACCCTCTCTCTGACCCTTAGATTTAACTAGCTGTTTATTTGCTACATTGCACATTTAAGAAATGTAGGGTTTACTTACAGCTTGCGTCTGCGCAAACACTTATTTTGCCGTAAAAATACTACTATCAGGATTTTACAAACATGCAGATTTAATATAAATTAAATAATTTTCAGATGCAAAATTTATGGTACACGGAAAAAAATTATTCATTCAATTTACTACATTTTTTTAAGGTAAGTGGTTGCAATCAATTTATTTAAGCTACATTTAAACAAAAGTTTTTTGTTTTGCCTTTCTAATTTTTTTTGTTTAAATGTAGCTTTAATAAATTGATTGCAACCACTTACCTTAAAAAATTGAGTAAATTAAATTCATAATTTTTTTCAGTGTAGGAGAGTATTTTAATTAATCATGCAAAGTGATTTACTAGTTACAAAGTTTGCACTTGTCAATTTACTGGAATTTGCATCATTAGAAAAAAATCACGTCTTAAATCCTATGCTAATTTGCGCTGCTTTCGGCAGATTGCGTTGGTTGTTGTAGAAATGAGATTTTTGCGCCTGTGTTCTTTAATGTGTGCCTTATCAGTAAATCACACGCAGTAATTTCCACTGCATTGACACTTTTTTAAAATTGCGCTCTCATGCTAATTTACCATGTTTAGTAAATCCGCTCTTTATACTGTAAGTGTTAGACAATGGATTCCAAAAGTCTGCTGTCAAGTTTTTTTTATACTTATTTATTTACCTGTATCAGAAAAAAATGTTTTAAAATTTGGTATGTCCCTCTTTTGTCTGAATTCATGTCTCATTTAGCCAACCCCAACCCACTATACACAAAGACAGAAAAAAGCTGAAAGCAGAAATATTACCACTATCTGCTCATCTGTGCTTCTGCGTAGAGCTTCTTCAAAACGTTTGGCCCGGTCTCTCAGAGAGCGGTTCTGAAATGTCAGTGTGTCCACCTGATCCTGAAGAGACCACACAAACACCCATTCACCAGAAGCCATAAAGAGACAAAAATTGTGTTGTTTTGGACTCAAAAGTGACAACAAACCTGCAGTGAGAGTCTTAGCTTCTCAAATTCCTCTTCCATTGATTTCTTCTGTTGTTCATGTGCCATCCTGAGGTCTATCAATACAATTGCTTGTGTTAGTATAAACATACAGTGGATGATGATGAATAAACAAACAGATCCGATTCTAACCATCTTAAGTGTCTTTTTTCAGAAAATTGTGTGGTAACAGAAGGGATAATAAAAAATAGAAATTGAACTTGTGTTTCCCATGGATATTACTATAACTTATAAACGAAAGCATAATATTACCACAAAACCACAACTTTAAGTTTTTGGATTGTGAAAGGAGAACTCAGGTTTAGACCAAGCAAGTGAACAATATGTGAAAATGGAAAATGCCTTAATAAAACCGGTGCTCAACACAAAAAGTAAAAAAAACCATGAATGTAATAATAAATAATACTGAAAAAAATCTAATAAAAAGTGTTTGAAAATAATGTACGCTTTTAACTCTTTCACCGCCAGCGTTTTAAAAAAAAGTTACCAGCCAGCGCCAGCATTTTTCATGATTTTCACAAAAGTTTAATGCCTTCCAGAAAATGTTCTTCTTTAAATATAAACAAACAATATGTCAAAGAACAGACCCTCTGCTTTCAAACAAAAAACCTGTTTCGTCCTACCTTCATTAGTTCTCTTTTTATCACCTCTTAAATATGGGTAGGTTTCTTGAAAAACACCCAAATCTGAGCAAAAAGCTGAGATAATTCCATTTTTGTGAAGGACTTTTGATAGAGATCAGATTTAGAGCGATCTTTAAAACATACACAGAGTTCTTTCTCTTTCACGTGAGGCGCTACTTCCGGGTTGTATAAGTTGCGGAAGTGCTGATAATAGCGGTATTGCAGAAAGCCAAAATTTCTCGTCAATGGCGGGGAAAGAGTTAATGTTTTTGTCTCCACCTCTGCTTATAGCAGTTGTATATCTGGAAGTGTGTGGAGCAGGACTTACTCTTGACGGTTCTGTTATGTTCCTCCTGTAGAGTGGCCAGTGCCGCAATGTGAGTCACTTCCATCTCTTTGAGGGCTGTCTCATGACTTTCACTCATCTCCTCCACCTTACATTAAAAAACATTTCATTTTTTACAGCATTAAGGGGCATTTAGTGTTACTGCATGTGTATAAAGAACAAAGAAGTGATTGAAAAAACACACTTTCTGCTCTCACCTGTTCCTGGTGTTGGGTGAGGAGAAGCTCCAAGCGGTTCTTCTGCTGCTGCTGAAGTCGCTGTATCTCAGAGCGGTGCTCCTCTACCAGTCTCTCCTGCAAAGCCTTGAGGTCCTTCTGTTGCTCCTCTTGAAGTCCCTTCAGCTCCCGCTCAAAACTCTGCTCCAGCTGGACCTTCTCACCCTGCAGACACTCCCACCTCTGAACACTGACCTCTGGAAAAACAGAAAGAGATACAAGATGGAAAACCTTCAGCAAAACAAGATGAAGCAAATCAGGCTGTGTGTGATGATGCACAACCGTTTTCGGTTTCGTCTAATAACGGCTACCATGAATTTCCATCAGCCAATTACCGTCTATTTCCTTTGAGAATCTAATCACACGTGTTTTCCCAGACATTGTTGCTTACATCTGGTATTAACATGCAAATGCAGCACTAGGGCATAACTACAGTACAGATAGGTAGTTATAGGGTGGTTGTTTTAGTTGCCATTATGTTTCTAATGGTTTTCTAAGTGGCTGCTTAAAGGCCCAACCCAAATATGATACATTTCTTACCTTGCATTTTTACAAAAAGATTGAAATTATGGGTGAATGGAAAGACAAAAATATGTTTTACATATGGAATTTTCTGAGTGGTTGACCT
Organism: Paramisgurnus dabryanus; assembly: GCF_030506205.2. Classification (NCBI taxonomy): domain Eukaryota; kingdom Metazoa; phylum Chordata; class Actinopteri; order Cypriniformes; family Cobitidae; genus Paramisgurnus; species Paramisgurnus dabryanus. The sequence continues at coordinate 35,185,555 of NC_133344.1, forward strand.
CATGCTTCCATTTGTGAGATATGATATGACTGAGACAACTTACCCACTTCATCCCTGATCCTGGCTAACTGCAGGGATAACTCCCTCTCCTTCACGGCAGCGCTCTCGCTCTAAAACACAAACAACACAAACTGTAATAGCGCACAGTAATCTGTAAATCATATAGTACATTCTAATGATTGCTTACTGAAATCTCCTTTTGACAATAAGATATCCATATGGGACCAATACCATATAATACAATACAAATAGCGTTGTGTATATTTTTCAAATTTTTTGTGCACTACAAAACACCAAGGCTATATTTGAAATAGCACAATAACTTACTCTTAGCATAAAAACATAATATTATACTCTGTCATATCATAAGCAGACCTGGTATACAGAAGTTATACAAAGCGTCTGTGTCTTATGATACAATGCCTTCCATTTTCCACTGCCCAGTTTATGCACAAACTGAATGGATTAAAATGGATTAAATTGCAAAAACAGGTAACATGCAGTAACCATAATGAAAGTGTAACAGGGATCGAAATGATTACTTCTTATGTTTTACATACAGAAGAAATGTAACCAAATAAAATTCTATTCTGAACATAACCAAGTTTATTAGAATGATACTATGATTAAACTATAAATATGATACATTTATAGGCCTTTTCCCGGACAGGGTTTAGATTAATCCACGACTAAGCCTTAGGACATTAAAGGGGCAGTAAAATCAAAAACTCAATTTTAACTTGATATTCTGTTATATAAGAGGTCATCATACTTAAATGAACATCCTGCAAGCTTCAGAACTGAAAATGTCCTCTTTACTGAAATTACTTTTGTAGCCCCGCCCACAGCGTTGCGTGACACACATGTGGGCCAGGGGCAAAGCAAACCATGCAGTGCCTCAACAATCAGTAAACATGTCAAGTTACATTGCCAAATGTAACCAAAATTAAATACATTTTTCCTGAGAGACCTTTATTTTGACGCAGTGATCTGTTATGAGTACCCATGGAAACGGAGTGTTCGGTTGTGGAAGAATCGTCTATGTGAAGAACACAGCCGCTGTATAACCTTAACTCAGAGACTCTGAACATAACATTAGGAATGCGTGGTTAAAGTTTGTTTTTAAAGAAGTTCCAGCTTGCGTGGGGAGTGTTTGTTTAGTTTGTGTACCGCGGATTAATTTGTAAAGAAGCCACAAGTTGGTGCTGGATTTGCAGAGAGACTGTGATTAAAAGCACCACTAATATTTTGGATCCTGCAGGAATGAGACAACAGTATCCACAATATTCTTGACGTAAATGCGGGCACCACCATCTTTGAGCTCATATGTGTAAAACTTACAGTGAGCCACTACAGCTACAGTAATGGTAGTCCTATTGCGAGGGATACGAGTCTGCAGTTTTGACTGGCATTTTAATGCTTATTATGAAATCCAGGAGACAGGCATAATTTGTGCAGTTAGGGGTTGCCATATTAGCTGATACGAATGCAGTAAATCTCTTCAAAAAATTTTTTTAACTATAATACACACACAAGAACTGAATGTGTATGTGGCACACGTGCATCTATTAACTGTATTCACACATCCATCCAGTAAAACCTTTAAGTAGACCTCAGACAACAGTATAAAACAATAAAATCGACAGGTTCATTGCAAAACAATGAGACTGATATATGTTAAGATATGTCAATGCAAGATGTTTTTTAAATTAAGGCAGCTTAAACATGCATTTTAGTCTAGGAATATGATAAACCCTGTCCAGTTACAGTATATGACATGCCTCATGATATAATAAACACATTATTCACCTGGCTGTAAATCTATGAGATGCTCATAGGGTAATCTCATGAGTATTACAGCATGAGTCAGCATTTTAAAATAGCAGCGATGAAGGTTTCACCATCTTCTAAAATGTCAGCTGAGATCTCACTGCATTATTCAGTTGCATCACCATAACCGGTAAAGACATTATCTTTATGTTAAATACTGTGAAAGTACTATGGTACAATTATAAAATGGTACAGTTATCAGATGGCAATACCATGATACTGAATGATATCCTAGCTGTCCCTATACCATTTGTATATGACAAGCCAAGGTTTTAAACAAATCGGTGAAAAAGGAACAATATGGTAGTATTATGATAATTTAATAATTTTTTATTTTTTACTGTGCACATTTATAATAATCAATTTACATGTCCTCTCAAATGCCTTTTGCCTAAAATGGACACTCTACTTTTTATGAAAATATGCTAATTTTCCAGCTCTCCTAAACATTTGATTTTTAATGTTTTGAAATCCATTCCGCTGATCTCCGGGTCTGGCGCTGGCACTTTTAGCATAGCTTAGCACAATCCATTGAATCTGATTAGACCATTAGCATCATGCTAAAAAATAACCAAAGAGTTTGGATATTTTTCCTATTTAAATCTTGACTCTTCTGTAGCTAGATCGTGTACTAAGACAATAAAAAAAAAATTTAAGTTGTGATTTTCTAGGCCGATATGACTAGGAACTATACTCTATTTCCGAAATAATAATCAAGGACTTTGCTGCTGTGACATGGCTGCAAGAGGCGCAATGATATTACGCACTGCCCGAAAATAACCCCTGCCATTGAAAGATACTAAGGGGACTATTTTCGGCTGCTGCGTGATATCATTGCGCCTGCAGCCATGTTACATCAGCAAAGTCCTTGATTATTACGCCAGGATAACTACAGAAGAGTGAAGTTTTAAATAGGAAAAATATTTTTGGAAAACTTTGGTTATTTTTGAGCGTGATTCATAAGGACTAATTAGATTGAATGGATAATGCTAAGCTATGCTAAAAGTGGTACCACCAGACCTGGAGATCAGCTGAATGGATTCCAAAACGTTAAAAATCAAATGTTTAACTCTAGGGGAGCTGGAAAATGAGCATATTTTCAAAAAAAAGGGGGAGTGTCCCTTTAACATCAACAAATTTAAGTGATTACTGTATATGATCTATATGTGCACAAACACACATGCTCAAACAAAGCATTGTTTTGAAAGCAACATTTAGGTTTTAGAGAAGAAAATTTATTTATTTTAATGCATATTAACATTGGATGATAATTATACAGTTCATTAAAATCAACAGAATCACTTTTAGAACACAAAACGCCATACAAATGTCAAAAAAGCTGTACCTTATTTACAGTACCTAAACTTATGCTGCTAACATCTTTCCCATAAACAAACAGCATAAACAAACAGCAGGGTCAAGACCCCATGACCCCTCACCCAATCAGATTTCTCTTCAGCTTTCACCTAATTTTACGAATCCCTGGGGAGTCTTTCCATGAATACAAATCCGACTCATTCCTCACCACGGTAACGTCACCTACTTTAATTTCCTGCTGTGGAAGATTTATATTAGTTAAACAGGGCAGTCTCAAGGACTCAGTCCCTACCTAAGAGACAAAACATAAATCTGTAGGGCTTAAGAGTGCCCCATCACACCCATTGCACTAAAACAAAAGATGCTAGAAAGATAAACTTTAATGCTAGTTAAAATATGTAATTCACCTGATTCAAATCATCAGCTTGTTAGCATGAAATAAAGTGCGTGTGTCAGACATTGTAAAGGATCATATACGGTCAGGGGTTTGTTAAAGCACAGAACACACCGCTGGGTTAAAAATCATCCATTTGGGTTGTTGTTACCCAGCACTGGTTTGGAACAACCCAGCATTGGGTCATTTTTGAGAGTATGTACAGTCATTTTAAGCGTTTATATTTGCAATGATTACAACAAAAGCAAAAAATCCCATAAACTCACCAGCAACAAACCAAAATACCGTAGCAAACTTCCAGAACACTGCATAGCAATGCCTACACAACCACTATACATTATTAACCACCTAGCAATGCCATGGTGTCCCCCAGAACACCATAGCAACCACACAGCAACACCCTGGCAACCACCTAGAGCAGTGGTTCCCAAACTTTTTCAGCTTGTGGCCCCCCTTGTGTACGGTGCATTCCTTCTTGGCCCCCCAAAGAAAATTTGTGACAAAAAACTGTTCTAAAACTCAACATTTTAATAAAAAAAAACATTAAATTATACAAAAAAATAGTGCTTTTGGTTAGTAGCCTTATTTGTTTTAGGTTAATGTATTTCATAAAATGTCATAAACTGGGGCCCCCCTGGCACCATCTTCCGGCCCCCAGTTTGAAAACCACTGACCTAGAGCATCCTAGCATTGTGTTGGCGAGTTTTGCACCACTTTACATTTTTTTTAAACTTATTCATTTTTAATTCTTATTAACAATAAACAATTATTTTGTGCTAACTTGCATCTTATTATGTCTCACAGAAAATAATAACACAACAAAAATCAAAGGAAAATAAAAAAAGACATTTGATCCGGTGCATCAAGTGTTAATGGTCAATGGTTGGGTGTGTTCCCTCACTGCGCGAGCACATGCTTCTCTCTTCTAACAACACACGCACATATTTACGATCATATTATCATAAAGTACATTAAAGACCGCAGAAACAGAACGCCCTAATGATTCAGCTTTAGCAAACAAGTCACTGAGCAAGATAGCATCTTATTACACACACAGCCACCCATACTGTTTTACCGTAGTATCCGCACAACATGTAGACAGCATGTGCAGACATAGAGAGAGATTACAGCAACACTGGCCCATGCGATAGGGCTTAATACAGCTTCATAAACACGAACACAGCACAAGAGAAAAGAGACAGAGAGAGAGAAAGAGGAGAAGTGAGCAAGAAAAGGCAAAATCATCCAATAAATGTCCTTACCCTGTGTTTAATGTCATAGCCTAAATAAGGAAACAGCAAGCGGCATGAGACTGCGATTTTACAGATGATTCTTCATACGACCCCCCAAAGCTCTCTCTCTCTCTCTCTCTCTCTCTCTCTCTCTCTCTCTCTCTCTCTCGCTCTTACACACACACACACACACACATATGCAATACTCAGGGATGTTGGGAGGAGGGGTAAATGATGGAGAGATTGTGGAAGATCAATATGCCAAACTACACGCATACATTGTCTGATACAAGTGTCCACTGGGAATGGACACACATCTTTACACAAAGCATCCAATGAAATTGCCGTAAAAGCATTACAGACAAAATACGGTTTAAATAATTATTCCTATAAAAGTGACTCAGTCATAAACTATAATGACGTCGACATCATGTCAAAATTTCATATAATGTATAAGGCAGATTTCATGCACTACATAAAGATTTTAAAACAGGTGATGTACAAAACCAATCCAAAACCATCTAAACCAATTTCAACAAAATTGCATAGATGTTGTTGATACAACAGTCCATTATAAACACCATTATGTCTCCTACCCGGTACTCCTTAAAATAAATAAATTAAAATGAAGTTAACTGTTATATGATATACACTCACTTAAAGGATTATTAGGAACACCTGTTCAATTTCTCATGAATGCAATTATCTAATCAACCAATCACATGGCAGTTGCTTCAATGCATTTAGGGGTGTGGTCCTGGTCAAGACAATCTCCTGAACTGCAAACTGAATGTCAGAATGGGAAAGAAAGGTGATTTAAGCAATTTTGAGCGTGGCATTGTTGGTGCCAGACGGGCCGGTCTAAGTATTTCACAATCTGCTCAGTTACTGGGATTTTCATGCACAACCATTTCTAGGGTTTACAAAGAATGGTGTGAAAAGGGAAAAACATCCAGTATGCGGCAGTCCTGTGGGTGAAAATGGCTTGTTGATGCAAGAGGTCAGAGGAGAATGGGCCGACTGATTCAAGCTGATAGAAGAACAACTTTTACTGAAATAACCACTCGTTACAACCGAGGTATGCAGCAAAGCATTTGTGAAGCCACAACACGCACAACCTTGAGGCGGATGGGCTATAACTGCAGAAGTTGTTGTGTTTGCTTGATGACAACTGTGTTGTAGTTGTGTTCAACTTTTGCCTGCCTGTGTTAAGCATTTATAAAACATGTGCATTGCAGTGTTTTAGTGAGAAGTTTGTGTTTAAAGTTTTGCAAGAGTGCATGATTTGACAAAATGGATCACTATGAATTTGGTTCAGAATTGGGGTTTAGTGTTTTAGTAATTCAAAAAATCGGTAAGACATAAACTAACCAACAAACCAACATTGTTGATATAACATCAGAGGGTTTAAATCTTTACAGAATGAAGAAGAACAATATGCTGTGTGCACTATGTGGCAATAAGCAACCGGTTGCTCGGTCGTGAAAGAAACCCAGTAAGCAGTCAGTAAAGAAACACCTTATGCCCTTTGACCCCTGTGTCTTGATCAAAGCAATGCTTCAAAATGACCTTTCACTATTATTAGTATTCACCAAATGACTGTAGGTGGGATATGTGGGCTGACAAGCAACTGTTCATTTTTATAACATAAGTCATTTTCTTATCAGCATTGCATCGCATGACCTTACATTTCATTACAATTACAAATCTTTTCTGGTATCTGTTCTGCACTGTTATGTTACAAAACTGTTGAGCTACCTTATCATTTTACTGTAATGCATCTTTGCATTAGTCTACTTTTTATGCAAAGTCTGAAAATACTGTATGAGCATCATCGTCCCTCATGGAAATCATGGATTGTACAATCCCAGAATGCTGAGATGACGGCATTAAAGCAGCATTGCATAGCATCGATTAAATGGCTTCACCTTAAGAAAAATGGACTTAAGAAAAATATCTGTGCTATGAATTTATGTTGTACTTTAGTTGAGCAACATGTTAACATCAGACTGAAATCTATTGTAAGCATTAGTGCTTCTTAGCGCATTACACATGAGAAAAGCTATTTCAGTCAGTGTTAAAAGATTTGCTGCCTTTGTAAAGTGTTTTTACACTGACTGAAATAGATTTTCTGGTGTGTAATGCACTAATTCAGTCACTTGTAAACTGGTAATGATGTTGAATTAGAAAAGGCTGCCTATGTTATCCTTCTCTGTGCATTGTCTTTGATTCACTCATTAGCATAATCATTAATGAGTTTATGAGATATAATAATAATAAAACACCATTTTTGACAAAAAATTTCCTTACGACCCTCACCTTGACAACAGTTGGTTAAAAGTATCATTCACAAAAAAGCTATTTTTATTCATTCCTTTCATCTACAGTGAATTAAATGACAAAAACTTTCATTAAAAATAAGCTGTGTTTATGGACAATGTGTGCCTCTGCAGTTTTAAGGTTATTTCTTGATGCTGAATTCACACTTAATAAACTAGTAACTTATAGCATCATGCAATATGAAATGTTTTTAAACACAAATTACCTTCCGGCAGAAGTGTTGTGTAGTAATGACGAACACATCCAGACAGCGTGAGGATCTCCTGAGCTCATCCTGCAGTGTGATCAGTTTCTGGGCCTGATCTATACACCTCTCTCTCAGCTTCTGTACCATCAGTCGCTCCCTCTCAGCATCCACACCCTCCACACGACCACCCAGACGAGCCACACATGACTTCTGACGCACTGACAAAATAAAGAAAAATGAAATTCCTTACAGATTTGGTACAAACTTTTTGGCAGAAATTTGGTTTGTGGAATGGGGAACATCACAAAACCATGCCAGAGTTACATTTAACCAACCTAAAAAAAACTATGCATAAGGAAAATTTTATTTATTTGAAAAATGCCATTATTTATTATAAAGCAACTTCTCAGTGCTATGTAATACAGAACAATAATAAAAATCTTTGATTGTGTAGATGTTTATTTAAGATATAATCTAAATAATTATAGAAAAACTACCAAACTTTGAATACAAAATTACTAAAATTTAAATATTTAAGTCAGTGAATCCTCTATTAGCACTAGTAGAGGGAATTTCTAGCAGGTTTCCTAATGGAAGGCTTGAGTCATCACAGTGTTGCTATGACAACCACGAGCAGCCTCATCTCAGTTAATGAGGTCTTAAAAATGAAAGTGGGAAAAGCAACAGCAGCCAGGCAGAAAAAGACATTAAACTAATACAGGAGACACTCACCAGGGGACTGAGGTTTGGGAGAGACCACTGCAAACCTCTTCGGGGACGACACAATGGGCCGTATGATTTCATCTCTCTGAAATTCTTTTCTAGAGGCTGAGTGAGAAACAAAAGTACTTTAATGTTAAAAATATATAATAATAATATTATATTAAAGAAAATAAGCATACATATACAATATTGATACAAGACATACATTTAAACAGCCAAAAAAAAACAACCCCTTTAGACAAAAGTAAATGCTACACTGCAAAAAATGATTTTCAAGAATTTTTTTTTTTTGTATTTTTGTCTTGTTTTCAGTAAAAAATATCTAAAAATTCTTAAAATAAGATGCTTTTTCTTGATAAGCAAAACGACCCAAGAAAATAAGTCTAGTTTTTAGACCAAAATATCACATTTAAGTGATTTTGTGCATAAAACAAGCAAAAAAATCTGCCAATGGGCTAAGCATAAAAAAAATCATAAATCATCACGTTTTATGCACAAAATCACTTAAATTTGATATTTTTGGTCTAAAAACTAGACTTATTTTTTTCTTGAAAATAATTTTTTGCAGTGTAGTGTCAAAGGTGACCATTAGGTGGCGTACTTGGTTCACTAGTTTTTGTTTTGCTTGTAGTGTTAAATAATAATCATCAATGATGCAATGCATAAATCAGCCACAAAATGGCTCAACAATCTCAAGTTTTGGGTGTTTCGATTCAAAAATGCTATATCTAACAATAATCTCTTTTGTCATTTTTGAAATATTTGCTTAATGCCCCCAACTGTTCAGCTGTCATGCAAAGCATTTTGCCACTTGAAATGTTTTGCCAAAGATTTAAAATGTGCATACATTTTCCTCAACACATTAATAATTCATATGAATAGAGACTAGCAATATTTGTAGAACATAAGTATATTTGCAGGCTTTTGCAATTGTTGCACATTCAAAACAATGTGCTCTAAAGATTGGATTATGGTTATATTTTTAAGGTTTGCTCATTCTACTCTAACACAAAAAATATCAAATCCAATAACATGTACGAAAACCTTTGTCTTAAAAATCATTGTCTGTAAAACAGATTTTTGTTGAATGCAAATACTAATATCTATTATATTCATCAATTTGGCTTTATGTTAATTCATTCCTTCAATGTCAGACAAAAACATCAGGCAACTAAATGTGTGATAATTAGACAAATAAACATCTTAATCACATTAAAGCATTACACCACAACATCAGGAAACAAATGAGGCGTTGGTAGCATCACTCACCCACGGGCGAGCCGCGAGGAGGCGGGAGGAGAGAGCGACGGGTGAGGGGTGGGGGGCTGCCGCGGTGAGGACTCCGGCTACTGCTGCTCTCAGCAGAGGGAAGAGGAGCGCGACAGAGGAGAGTCTCCTCACTGGCACTGTTTGGACCTGAGGAGGAGAAAACAAGAAGCTTTGGATAAATCTTAGAAAAACAAAATCATTCCATAAAATAATTATAAAAATTAATTCTTCCATTGATGTTCCCTTTCGTGGGAACTCCACGCTGCCTCATGAAATTATGCTCGCTTTCGTGCATCTAAATCATTTGTAAAACTAGACCATCTAAGACAATGGGAAATGACATCACAAGTGACATCAAAAGGGAAGCGCAAACAACGCATGTGAGCTTCTGTCATTCAGCAGCACTCTGTGTGAAAATGTATCTGTCTGTCAAGCTGTCCTAAATATATTCTCTTTAAGACAGGTAACACAAAACGCGTTTATGGCAGTTTATCCCATATTCGTTCATATCACTTATAAACTGATAAGGTCTTCTCTGTGGAGAAGATTTGATCAACCATAGGTTTGTTTTGGAGCCTTAAAAAAGGGTCAACTTGCCTACAAGCAGACCCTTCGGGAAAAGAATTGTGGAAGCTATTTTGCTAGCTTATGAACCAGGTTCTTATGTCCTGATCTGTGCATAATACCATCAAACAGGACACACACAATCCTTACGAAACAATGGGCATTTCTTCCCCCATTGTGTCATTTCATGACACAACGTAAAGTTCCCTTGACTGTAATCTCTGTTCCCTGAAATAGCAAGCGAGATGTTGTGTCTCATTGCCATAACTCCTTGTGTCTGCACCTCTCGCTTTATTTTTGTTCCAGAAGCTGACATGCGCTGTTGGCGCTTCCCTTTTACATTTCAATCTTCTATTATGAAACCATGTAACAAAAATAAAAGAGTTATCCGAGATTGACCAAAACTTTATTTTGAATAAAAAAATATGTGTGTTATTAGACTATAATAAAATATACTTTTGGCGATTTACAACATGCAAATGGCACAGTGACACATCCACACGAAGCCAGAGCTTTAACTATCCAATCTTTCTTTCCTCGTTCTAAATAAAAGTCTGTAAACACAGCGTCATCTCAAGAAATATCACAAAACCACTGAAACTGCTCAAATCGATGTAGTATACATGCCATACCAGTATGTGGCGCTGTAATTCTGCCACTGAGATACACTTAAAATTGAGAAAAAGACTTGGGGCCTCATTTATCAACAGTGCGTAGAAAATGTTCTATATTTGTACCTACGAATGAAATTTAGAATGTGTCAAAGTACAAAAAAATCGGGATTTATCAAACGTGCGCACTGGGTTCGTACGCACATCAGTAAGTAATCCTTGATGATAAATCCCACTTGTTCTTAAGCACCATGCTCGTGCACGTTCATGGTCATTTGCATTCCGAAACGCCTCCAATGAACCATATATGGTGACAACACCTCCCGTTATAAGTCACGTGGTTGTGCTTTTTCCCTCATCGCAATAATGACAAAGAGAGCGAAAAAGAGGAACTTTACAGACACAGAAATTGAGTTACTGGTGGATGAGGTTAAAAACACATCTGTTTGGTTCACTTAGTACGGGTGGAATGACTAACTAAAGAAAACAAATCTGCATGGGAACATACCAGTGAGTTTAATTCCGTTGGGTATGAGAACACTTCTAGAAATAAAAAAGTGGTTTGACATTAAATTATCAGCCAAAAAAAAAAAAAAAACTTCACAGCACACCGACGTGAAATCTGTAGGAGGACAGACAATGACAGAACTTTCCTTGGACAGCCGCATAACCAGCATCATCGGCGCGTTCTCTGAAAACGCACTCCCGGCGGAATGGATGATTTGCCAAGTCTTCCAATAATGCAAGATAAGCCACTGTTTTAAGCATTTGACAGAGCTTTCTTATATAGGGTTAGACACTTCATTAATTTACTTCAATACTGATTTGCAGTTACTTTATTAACAGTAATCATTTTTAGCTGGGTGAATAATAAATAGACAAAGTATTCTTTTAACACTGGGGATGGACGGTCCTGTGTAGTATTGCTATTCTACCACTAGATGCTCTGCGTACTCCGAGGTGTGCGTATATTTACACACATTTCTACGTATAAGTACAATTTGATAAATTCCACACTTTGCGTAAAACTGTTCCTACCCACACTTTACGCACACTTCTGTTCGTACGCACGCTTGATAAATGAGGCCCCTGGAGAATAAATCTTGTTGTTGTCCATAATCTTTTGCTCACTATAGTAGAAATAAACAGACCTTCTGCAGCACAAACACAAGCATGTAGTCCACCATTGTTGTTGTTGCTGTTACGTGACATAGCGGTGTCTGAGCGAGACATGGGTTATGACATCATGTTCATGTCGTGCTCATATATTTTTACTCGACCCGGTTTCAAAATAGTGGATTCAGGCTCTTGAAATGCTGGATCCATCTGGACAAAACAGCGAGCGATAATATACAACACTTTCACTTATATGTCTTAACGCGTCTCCGTGTGGAAAGGTTAATAATTTCTAAGCTAAAAAACACAACCATTAAACACAAAACAGTTGGTGATAAATTGCTCTTCCTACTCTTTCATGTTAGCATGACTGGCTGGCAAATGTTATTGTCCGGTCAGAACGGAGAACACAACAGCGCCAGACATGTGAATTATTTATAATGCATCATAAAAGCATTAAATGGGTTTGATGTCTGATGTGAATGACATCTGTCATAAACAGGAAGACCACAGCAATTGTGATAATTATTTTTATTAGATTTTGATTATAAGATGATTTTATTTTTCTAGTAAGACAATTTACTAGATGTGCACTCCTATCCTAAGCACTAAAATACAAGCTACAATCATTAGGGACTTCAGTACCACAAGGGCTTTAAAGGGCCCATATTTCGTGGCTTAAAAGCACATTAATTTGTCTTTAGTGTAATACAATGTGGTTGCGTGGTTCAAAAAACGCATTATTTTCCACATACCATACGTTTTTGTAGCACCTCTAAGTCCCACCCATCTGAAACAGGTGGTTTTGTACAAAGCTCATCGTTCTAAGAAATCGCTGTGTGAACCAATTGGCCAGCTATCCAGTGCGTTGTGATTGGCCGAATTGGTAAGGTTAGGATACTAAAACACAAAACCATTTCGGCATTTGTGAAATGACAAAGAAGCGCTTTCTGCGAATCTGCACTGCTCAAAACTCTCATTTGAAACATTAGCAGGAAATTCATTAAATATGAAAACATCGGCTACTTACATGATGTCAGTCAGCAGAACGTCTCGGTTACGTATGTAACCCTCGTTCCCTGAAGGAAGGGAACGGAGACGTCACGTCGTGACCGACGAATTGGGAACCGCTTCGCGGGTGACCTATCTACTTCGAGAACTATAAGAAACGCCAATGAACTTGGCATGCAGGTATTTGCATAATGCCGGCGCCGCCCCGCCAGGTGCGTATATAAGCCGCAGGTGCACAATACCAAATTAGCTATATTATTGCTGAGAAGCCGAGCAACAGTGCCCGGCCTAAAAAACAGCAATGGAACAGCAAACTGTGGCGACGGGACGTGACGTCTCCGTTCCCTTCCTTCAGGGAACGAGGGTTACATACGTAACCGAGACGTTCCCTTTCAGTCGGTCACTACGACGTCACGTCGTGACCGACGAATTGGGAATCCCTACCAAAACGCCACTGCAGCTGAACCCTTCCAGTGTCTGTAAAAGCCCTCCGCCCTCCACGTAAGGGGCGGAACCTAAGGCGAAATGCAGAAGGCCGGTCACTACCTGTTCCTTAACCCACGATAGTGAAGCAGCGAACTGGGGAAGCGTCTAAACTGAGCGGAGCTAGAACACTGCGGAAGCCATCCCCTAAGAAGGTTGAATGGATGACATAAAATATGAAACAACCGAAGGTTGCTCATAAAAAGTCTCTGAAAAAAACATAGTATGCAGAGAGATGCAGAGCAGGCTCTGCTAAGGAAAACGTGGAGGATTAGTACCCCACGGAGTATACACACAAATGAACCCCACGTAGGGGACAAATGTGGACGCCTAGCCTACACAGGTTTACAGAGAATACATCAGTGATAGGTTGACAGCGGATGCTCCGCAACACCAGCTATCAGGGCGGTGGAGGAGAGGCAAAAACAGTTTTTTAGACGTTTTTGCCCCGATGGCCTTCCATATTGGTGCAGATGTGCAGCACCAAAATAGAGGCTCCAAGCCGACACACGAGCCGACCCTCGGCATTCTTAACTAGTTAGTAGAAAGAACCCGAGTGGAAACCGGTTCGACACGAACACTATAGAATCTTGTGAACGTATTAGGTGTCGCCCAGCCTGCAGCTCTACAAATATCTGTTAGCGAGGATCCGCGAGCCAGTGCCCAAGATGATGCCACACTGCGTGTAGAGTGAGCACGTAAATTAAATGGACAAGGCACATTCTGCTTTTGATATGCAAGGGCTATAGTATCCACAATCCAATGGGACATCCTCTGCTTGGTGACAGCTTTTCCTTTCTGCTGACCACCGTAACAAACAAAGAGCTGATCTGAGGTCCTAAAACTTTGCGTCCTGTCTATATACACACGTAGTGCACGAACAGGGCATAACAAAGCCATGGCTGGGTCTGCCTCCTCCAAAGGCAGCGCTTGGAGGTTCACCACTTGATCTCTGAAAGGAGTGGTGGGAACTTTGGGCACAAAGCCGGGCCGGGGTCTCAGTGTTACGCTGGATGCAGCCGGCCCGAACTGAAGGCACGATTCGTCGACCGAAAATGCATGAATATCCCCTATCCTCTTAACAGAAGCCAAAGCAAGGAGAGTTAATGTTTTCATAGTAAGAAATTTAACACTCACACTATGCAGAGGCTCAAATGGGGCTTCCTGGAGTGATTTCAGCACCAAGGACAGGTCCCAAGGAGGAATAGAGGGAGGACGCGAAGGATTCAGTCTTCGAGCGCCTCTGAGAAATCTAATGACCAGGTCGTGCTGACCCACTGTTCTACCGTTTACGGGTGAATGGTGAGCTGATATCGCAGCGATATCGACTTTAATAGTGGATGGTGACAGCCTATTCTCCAAACGGCGCTGGAGATATAAAAGCACAACACTAATCGGGCATTCTCGGGGGTTTTCACTTTGGGAAGAACACCAGTCGACAAACAGGTTCCATTTAAGCGCGTAAGCCTGTCTCGTAGACGGCGCTCGCGCTGCAGCAATAGTGTTAGATACCTCTTGCGGTAAATCACTCAAATCCTCCGTGCCCCGTCCAGAGACCACACATGGAGGTTCCACAGGTCGGGGCGCGGGTGCCATAATGTGCCCTCTTGTTGAGAAAGAAGGTCCTTCCTCAGGGGAATCTTCCAAGGAGGGGCTGTCGCGAGGAGAGAGAGTTCTGGAAACCAACTCCTGGTTGTCCAATACGGTGCCACCAACAGCACGCTCTCCTCGTCCTCCCGGATTTTGCATAGGGTTTGCGCAATGAGGCTCACCGGAGGGAACGCGTATTTGCGCATGTTTCGCGGCCAGCTGTGTGCCAATGCATCCACGCCGAGCGAGTCGTCGGCTAGTGAATAGAACAGGCGACAATGGGTCGTCTCTGGGGAAGCAAACAGATCTATCTGCGCTTTGCCGAAACGTCTCCAAATCTGCTGAACCGCAATGGGGTGGAGTCGCCATTCGCCGGGACGCGCAGCCCGAGAGAGCGCATCCGCCTCTACATTGAGCGTGCCCGGGATGTAAATGGCACGAAGAGACCTCAAATTCTTCTGACTCCAAGTGAGGAGATGACGGGCGAGATGCGACAGGTGCCGCGAGCGTAAACCGCCTTGACGATTGATGTACGCCACGGTCGCAGTGTTGTCTGTGCGAACTAATACATCTTTGCCCTGTAACTCGTTGCTGAAACGGACGAGCGCAAGATATACAGCCCACATTTCTCGGCAATTTATGTGCCAATGCAGCTGGGGTGCCGTCCAGACCCCCGAAGCCGCAAGCCCATCGTACGTGGCCCCCCACCCCGTGTCCGAAGC
Source organism: Paramisgurnus dabryanus (assembly GCF_030506205.2). Classification (NCBI taxonomy): domain Eukaryota; kingdom Metazoa; phylum Chordata; class Actinopteri; order Cypriniformes; family Cobitidae; genus Paramisgurnus; species Paramisgurnus dabryanus. The sequence continues at coordinate 35,200,944 of NC_133344.1, forward strand.
ATCTGTGCATACTATTGCATGCCTGGAGACCTGTCTCAGAGGCACACCGGCTCGGAGAAACGCACGGTCTGACCACGGAGTGAAAGTGCGACGACACGCAGGTGTAATGATAACACGGTGAATGCCGCGCAGCCACGCTCTCCTCGGGACTCGATCGTGAAGCCAATGCTGAAGCGGTCGCATATGGAGCAGTCCGAGCGGAGTTACAGCTGCGGCTGCTGCCATATGCCCCAAAAGTTTCTGAAATTGTTTCAGCGGGACCGCGCTCTTGCTCTTGAATGTATTCAGGCAAGTCAGAATCGACTGTACACGCGCTTCTGTTAGACGAGCTGTCAAATCGATCGAGTCCAGTTCCATACCGAGAAAAGAGATTCTCTGCACGGGGCAAAGCTTGCTCTTTTCCCAGTTGACCCGAAGACCCAAACGAGCGAGGTGTTTCAAAGTTAAATCTCTGTGATCGCACAGCGTCTGACGTGTTTGAGCTATTATTAGCCAATCGTCCAGATACGCGAGAATGCGCACACCTCTCTCTCTCAGGGGTTTTAAAGCCCCCTCCACTACTTTGGTGAATACACGGGGCGACAGAGAGAGCCCGAATGGGAGGACTTTGTACTGGTATGCTCGCCCCTCGAACGCAAAGCGGAGAAACGGCCTGTGCCGGGGGAGAATCGATACATGAAAGTACGCGTCCTTCAGGTCGATAGATGCGAACCAATCGTTCGGACGAATGCATGGAAATATGCGTTTGGGCGTCAGCATTTTGAACGGCATTCTGTGAAGTGCACGGTTCAGCGAACGCAGGTCCAGGATCGGTCGCAAGCCGCCGCTTTTCTTGGGTACAATAAAGTAAGGGCTGTAAAACCCCGACCTCATCTCGGCTGGAGGGACCGGCTGGATCGCGTCTTTCGCCAATAAGACAGCGATCTCCGCACGGAGGACGTGCGCATCGGCAGCTCTCACCGTAGTGAAACGAACGCCGGAGAATTTGGGGGGACGCCGGGCAAATTGGATCGCATAGCCGAGACGAATCGTGCGTAAAAGCCAACGCGACGGGCTGGGAAGCTGTTTCCACGCCCCCAGACACCGTGCGAGGGGGACTAAAGGCACGATTGGTGTACCCGCGGCGGGCGCAACGGAGGTGATCGCCGGTGTGTGCGTAACGGCCGCACCGACAGCAGTGTTGTGTGTGATAACACTCACCTGAGTCCGTTGCTGGGTGGTTGAGTAAGGGAGGCTCTGCTGAAGACACCTCTCGCCACTCGATGCACCCTCTGGCGAAGGGGGAGGAAGACGATGGGTTATGAGCCCGTGATTGTCTTCTCTCCCCTGAGAAGTTGGAGAGCGCGGAGGGGTTATGAGCCCGTGCGTTGCTCTCGTACTCCTCTGATGAGTCGGAGAACGAGGGGGGGTTATGAGCCCGCTCGTGTCTCCGGCGCTCATCTGAAGACCTAGAGATGGAAGTGGAATTCGCTCTTTTTGTGGAATTGTGGGTGCCGACTGAAAAGTCGGCGGAACAGAAAATTGAAACAAAGGATTCCCCAACCGGCCCTCCTCCGGTGGGGGGAGTGGTGCTTTCACCATCTCCCGAAGAGCGATCCCCTCCATCTCTAGGTCGCCCGTCTCAGGGCCGCTTCGACTTTCTTTTTCCACCCTTTGAAGCGGGCTGAGCGGGCGGGGCGGGCTGCTGACGACCGGTTCCTCGCTTCTTAGAAGAGCCCCGAGGAGGAACGGAGGCGGCCGCCGCAGGACGCCCTCGGCGAGGAGCAGGCTGAGGCGCCGACGTGGATGGGGCAGGCGCAGGACGCTTCCGACGTGGCATGATCTGAGCGATGGCCTCAGTCTGCTTCTTGGCCGCGGAGAATTGCTGCGCAAACTCCTCGACCGTCTCGCCGAACAGGCCGGTCTGGGAAACCGGAGCATTCAGGAGCCGGGTTTTATCGGCGTCCTTCATGTCCGCCAGACACAGCCAGAGATGGCGTTCCTGGACTACCAGGGTAGACATCGCACGCCCGACGGCGCGTGCGGTGACCTTGGTCGCACGAAGCGCCAGATCCGTAGCCGCACGCAGTTCAGAGAACTCCGCCGAGTCGTGACCTCCCGCGTGCAGGTCCCTCAGAGCCTTAGCCTGGTGGACCTGCAGCAATGCCATGGCATGCAGGGCAGAGGCTGCCTCCCCACAAGCCTTGTAAGCAGCACCGGACAGCGCCGAAGACTGCTTACAGGCCCGTGAGGGGAGAGTAGGCTGGTCCCGCCAGGAGGAAGCGACACCGGCCGGACACAACTGCATCGCGACCGGCCGCTCCACTGACGGGATACCAGTGTACCCCTTGGCATCTCCACCCTCGAGAGAGGTGAGGGGTGAAGGCTGAAACGGTCGGTTCCGGGCGGAAAACGGGGTTTTCCACGACCGCGTCAGCTCTTCATGCACCTCGGGGAAGAAAGGCACCGGGGGCGAGGACTGAGAAGCCCTGGCACCCCCGAAGAACCAATCATCGAGGCGGGACGGTTCAGGTGGGGGAGGTTTAGTCCACTCCAAGCCAACCGCCTCCGCCGCCCGAGCGAGCATGGCTGCCATCTCGGGGTCGAACACAGAAGCCGCAACCTGGCCCGAAGGCGGGAGCGGATCCGGATCGACGTCCGAGGCTGACAACCCCCCTTCCGATGTTACGGTGGACATCGCGTCGGGTGGAGGCTCGACAGAGCGCGAGGACACCGTAGAACACGGGCCGCTCGTCTCCATCGGGACCTCCGCTGGCAACGGATCAGGGCGCTGGGAGCTGCTGGACGAACCAGCAGACCGACCCAGCACCGTTATACGGAGGTCATCCTTCGCAAGTCTGGTAGCTGCGCTCTTAGCAGCACCAGACTTGGAAGGCGGGCGCCGTTCCCGGAGAAACGACACCCGTCTCCGCAAATCCGCCATAGTCATGCCCTCACAGATGGAGCATGAACTATCACGCAACGCTGCCTCTGCATGCTGGAGCCCCAGACACGAAAGACAACGCTGGTGGCCATCCCGGGGGGCGATGAACACACCGCATCCAGAAACCGAACACGGACGGAAATCCATCTTTAAAAAGACGACCCCGACCGTGACACGAATGAGTGGCTGTCTTTAAAAAGACACAAAGCTCAAACGTGCTGCTCTTTTAGGGAAATCACTCTTTTGTGCAAGCTGGTGAAACACACAGGGAGAGGCAACGCACTCACTCGAACTCAAGTCCTGATTAAAGAGACAGAGAGAGAGAGAAAGGGTGGAGAAAAAACACTGCGAGCCTCCGCTGAGGTGTCTTCGCCCAACCAACTTTGGCAAGCTGAGATCTTTTTTCCCACAGAACAGGATCTACGAAGATCAGTTTTTTCAGAATAGCTTCTCGTGAGCAGATGTCTGCCGGCTTCGAAGCAATAAAGCTAATTTGGTATTGTGCACCTGCGGCTTATATACGCACCTGGCGGGGCGGCGCCGGCATTATGCAAATACCTGCATGCCAAGTTCATTGGCGTTTCTTATAGTTCTCGAAGTAGATAGGTCACCCGCGAAGCGGTTCCCAATTCGTCGGTCACGACGTGACGTCGTAGTGACCGACTGAAAGGGAACCAAAGTTTACATGTGTACATTCAGGCTACTCCCCCGTGTTTAGAAAGTAATCCTAAAAAAATTGAACATTTGGGCTTTACTGTTCTGAAACAATGTAAATAAAACCTGACCCCTGGTTTCTTAATGTTTACTCTATTGGAAGGCCAAACAAAATAGTTTGCCTTTCGCAACGAAACACAGCGTCTGCTCGACAGCAACAATACTACAGCTCGATTGAAAGTTAGACCCTCTATCTTTGTGTGTACATTAGAATTGTGTATTGTGTTATGCAAATGTTTAAACCAGTATGACGTCTAACTGCATGGGCGTGTTAAACGGATGAGGTTTCACTTTTAAAAAGAAGATCTCTTTAGATTTGAAACTTTAATTTTTGCAACTTTACAGATCTTTTTTGTGCACAGACATCTTTTAACACAAAGGAAAACATAAAATAGGGTCATACAACTCATTTAATCTCAAATTTGATAAGAAATTAAGAATTTTTTAACAGGAACGTAAGCAACTACCAAAAGTGCATTTACTAACCAACAGAAATGTCCAAAGCTTAAACAGTCAGCTTAATTTTTTTAAGTTAAGTTTTTAAGTTGTTTTAAGTTACTTACATTGCATTTCAAGGCAAACATTTTATCAGTACTGTATGTGTTTACTGGGAGTTGAACCCACAAACTTTGTGCTGCCAACATAATGGTCTGCCAGCTATAGGAACACAGGGACATATTGACCCATATGGCAAAAAAATATTTTAAAATATTTTAAAATATACAAAAATGGCCAAAAATATATTTGCTTAAATATATTTTGGAATATGTTTTAAAAATAAATATATTTTAAAGCATTTAAAATATATATATTTAGCCCCATATATATATATATATATATATATTAAACCAAGGAAATATATTCATGTAGCATTGGAAAAAAAACTCTGTTACAAAACTTTTAAAAATAACAGGTCTGAATAGGTTAAAATTAAATATATTTTCAACTTCAAAAATATACTTTATAAAATTAACTTGTACTTGGCATATATTTAAAATTAATTTTTGCAAAGAATACATTTCTTGCATATGGATTGTAAAATTAGAAATGTATTTGCTTGCCCTTGAAATACATTTTGAACTATATGTTAACATAGTAAATATATAAAACATACATATTAAATTAAAATTCTAAAATATATTTAATTAGGCTTTACTTTCTACAAAATGTCTTTAGCATATTTTTGGACAGAGAATTTTTTTTTTTTGTTGTTGAAATGGGATAAAAAGTGTATAGCTTGAATGCAGTGTAAGTCACTTTAGGTAAGTGTCTGCCAAATGCATAAATGCAAATGTCAAAAACGCAGCTACAGTTGGTAGGTTAATTCATTTCCGTAAATCACATATTGTCAGTTTCAAATTATTTATTTAATTATGACTATATATTTAATTATAAATTAATTATTCACAGTCCTTTAATTCAACGTCTTTTCAATCTGAATCGTTTATATCATAACCCCTAGAAATTCATGTGATATTTTAAATGCATGACGGAAAACACTTACATAGATGCAGATCTTGTTTCTCAGTGTCCCTTTTTAAAACAAAAGTAAAAAGAGGAACAAAATATCCCAGTAATGTAAACATTTATGCCGATAACTCGTCCTTTAGTACAGGAGATGCATCCAGAATCCAAACATGTACTGACAAAAAACATCATCCGCTTTCATAAATGATACTCTGATCTGATAATCTTACCAGAGCTTAAAGATTATAAATGATAGTTACTTTACAGCACATAAAGAGACATAAAACCCTGGCAAGATAATATCAGCGCAACCGGTAACTTTAACCACTTAGTAAATATAAAGAAAGTGGTGACACTGGCCTGAATGTGGACTTCAACTCGGGTGAGGTCGACAGCTGTCCTTCATTTTCTATTTGTCCAGTATGACATCGTTCAAAAACGCCACATGCAAGTCTCCAGATTTAAATAACAAGCAGATGAGTCTTTTGGTTTTTAGGTGGGGATGTAAAATTGGGAAGGGAAGGCGCCGCTGTTGACCCCTCAGCTGTCCAAGCCGAGAGACAAATGTGTGCCCACTATGGAATCCAACATGTCAGGGCATCTGCCGATGTCATAATGGTCTACTAAATGAAGATCAAAACGCACACACTGAAGGAAGCTATCAAATCTGTGAGGGTGAGTATGACACAGTCTCTGTGAGGACATACTGTATACATAACACTCAGCACTTTCTAGTCAGCATTAAGGGAAAGACTACAGTGAGTACAATCAATAAATGCAGAAAAAAACTCTAGCCTTAAGCTCAATTTGTCAGTCGCCCATTACATGCTTTTGTTTACACTAAATATAAACCACTGTATGAAATGACTAGGTCTGTGAATCAGTCTGGAATGCAATTATTAAAGCTGCTGTTTTCCAATGTTACAATTATACTTTCACATTGCAACATGCAGAGGCAAATAAAAATAAATGACAAAAGATAAAAATGTACTGTTATGAAAATGGTTTGATTTGTTTGACTGTAATGCACCTACTCTGTGTTTCGATGTACCTCGTAGTTTGCTTCAAAATGTGAAAAATGGCAATGTTTTTAACTTTCTGACTGGGAAAAGGTAGTTAGTCTGTGACACAAAAACATCCTTAATTTATTAATTCATTAAAAAAAAGAAACCTGCTACCTTCTGGATACATAACGCTCACGCTAGTCTCCATGGCTCCCTCTGCTGGTCTTCTGAGACCTTTCTACCATAGCCCTCTGGACTTCATTACCCACAATTCCCTGCTCTAGACTTATCATTCTGTTTGCTCATTACCTTTTCTATTGAAACCCTTTGTTTATTCATTCCTTGTGAAGTATTGTTAGCTGTATTTGAGCGGTTATTTATATTCTCCATGGTCTCTGGTTTTTGTGTCTGCCTGGTTTTTGGATTACCCCGAACTTGTGTTTCCCTTGTCTGTCTGTGTTTTGGGTGGATTTACTGTGTATGACCTTATGCCTTATCACTGGGACAGTACCCTTTCAAAAAGGTACACCTTTGTACCCAAAAAGTGCATATTAGTACTTCAAAGGTACATACTGTCATGGGCTTGCCAGATCTTTTGTACTAGACTCAGGTCTGAGTGTATCTGGCAAGACCATGACAGTACTATGTTCTGTGTGGGGGACATGTGGAGTCATATTAGATGTGTGGCTTCCACGTGTTCCCAGTGTCTTGTCGCTGTCATGGTCTTGCCAGACCTTTGTGTAGATTCAGGTCTTATTTCAGAGGGCAAGATTATGGCAGCATTGTGTTCTGTGTGGGAACACGTGTTTTCATATTATGTATTTGTGTCACGTGTTCCCAGTGTCTCGTCACTTTTACCCTACTCCCTTATGTGCTCGTGTCTTACGTAATTAATTATGTTCACCTGTTCCCCATTGATGTCGTGTCTTTATATTGCCCTCTCATTCTCTGTCATGTGCGCGTTCATTGTCTAAACTTTAGTGTTCATGTCCTCCGTGTTCCTGAAGTCCGTTTCCTACATTAGTGTTATTTTGTTCCAGTGTTTTGTGTTCCATCTCTGTGGTTATTTATCCTCTGTTTTACCCCCACGTGGGTTTTTGTGTTTGTTTTGTAAATAAACCTTCTGTTATTTTCTACATTGTCTGCGTTTGGGTTCTCCCTCTTGTTGGTGTTTACCGCACCGTGACACATACAGGCAGTTCAAAGATACATATTTGTAACAAAATGGTACATATTAGGACCTTTTTTAAAGGGTACTGCCCCAGTGACAGCTTTGTACCTATATTTTTGACAGTGTAAGTTAGCAACTAATCTTAGCCTAAGATGGAAAATCTACATCAACCACAGTATACCTTTACTGACCACCTGATGGATATTGCTCACAAAAAATGGCAGGAGCTGGATAAAACGGTCAGCTTTATTCTGATTGGCTGGCTTTAGCTATATTATATTAAAGGAATAGTCTACTCATTTTCAATATTAAAATATTTTATTACCTTAACTAAGAAGAGTTGATTCATCCCTCTATCATCTTAGTGCGTGCACGTAAGCGTTGGGGCGCGCTGCGACACTTCGATAGCATTTAGCTTAGCCCCATTCATTCAATGGTATCAAACAGAGATAAAGTTAGAAGTGACCAAACACATCAACGTTTTTACTATTTAAGACGAGTAGTTATACCAGCAAGTTTGGTGGTACAAAATAAAACGTAGCGCTTTTCTAAGCGGATTTAAAAGAGGAACTATATTGACTGGCGGAACAGCACTTTTGGGAGTACTTCGACTCGGCGCATTAACACTCTCCCTCTCCCATTATGAGAGTGAGAAGGGGAGCGGATTTTTCAGGCGAGTCGAAGTACTCCCAAAAGTGCTATTACACCATAAAATACAGTTCCTCTTTTAAATCCGCTTAGAAAAGCGCTATGTTTTATTTTGTACCACCAAACTTGCTGGTATAACTACTCGTCTTAAAGAGTAACTAAACCCCTGGTCAGAGCCTGACTCCACCCACTGCAATATTTGAAAAATGCAAGAAAAGTGGGCAGATCCCAACGGAGATAGAGGTGATGAACTAAGCTCGTACCAAGTGTGTGGTGAGATCGTAACAAGGGCGTGGTGAGCTTGAATCTGCTTACGTCACGAGTTATTTCTTGGACCCAACATCCAATAGGAAAATTCAACTGCAGTAGCCACCGTTCAACCTGAAGAGGGCAGCACTCAGACGTTTTTACACCATATATTGTAGTATTGAAACACTTTATATCCAAATGTCAAAAAACTTACTAAAATCAATGAACAGCACTAATAAAGCCCCATTCTTACAGATCATTAACTAAAAAAAGTTGGTTTAGGGTTTAGTTACTCTTTAAATAGGAAAAACGTTGATGTGTTTGGTCACTTCTAACTTTATCTCTGAGTGGTACCATTGAATGAATGGGGCTAAGCTAAATGCTATCGAAGTGTCGCAGCGCGCCCCAGCGCTTACGTGCACGCACTAAGATGATAGAGGGATGTATCAACTCTTCTTAGTTAAGGTAATAACATATTTTAATATTGAAAATGAGTAGACTATTTCTTTAACCAAGAAAATGTTTATATTTGACCCAACAATGGGTTCAAACAACCCAGCATTTTGTTAAATTACAACCCAACGGGTTGGGATTGTCCCTTTTCGACCCATATTTTGACTGCGTACTGTACGTATAAATGATCAATCTTGTAATAAATAAACACTGACTTTAATTTTGCCTGCAGTAGTTGTTTATAACTACCATCTGTTCAGGAACATTAAGTGAAACATCGACTGAAAAGAGAGGTGTCTCATGATATTTTTGACCTATATAGTCTTTCGGATAAAGATTAGACTCATTTACAGCCCTCTCTACCAAAAACACAAACTCATTGGGCTCTATTTTAACGATCTGAAACGCAAGTGCGAAGCGCAACGCGCAAGTGAGTTTGTGGGCGGATCTTGGGCGCTGTTGCTATTTTCCGGGCGTGAGAAATAACTCTTGCGCCGGGCGCAAATCAATAAGGGGTTGGTCTGAAGTAGGTTCATTATTCATAGGTGTGGTTTGGGCGTAACGTCAAATAAACCAATCAGAACGCTAGCCAACATTCCCTTTAAACGCAAGGGCGCAAGTTCCATGGCGGGTTGCTATTATTATGACGGATTTACCAGGCGCACGCCAGGAGCGGTTCACAGCCGAGGAGATCGACGTCCTTGTACGGGGGAATCCCACGCTTGCCAGCATAAATCGGGCACGCCGTGTAACGGGAGGTGGATCTGCCTCAGGACTTGACGCCAGCAGAGGACATCGCTGCGTCCACCCTCACCGCTGAAAGGGTTTGGGGGCTTTGAAATCGGACCCAAGAAACGCAAGCATGGGTCCAACCCCAAAGTACTCTTACAAATCAAGTTCATATACATTAAGGTTTCTTATGAAAACATTTTAACTATTATTTACATAAAATAAACGTAATACAGCCACACAACAAACTTATGAAAATATTTTAATCGTTATTTGCATTAGAATAAATAAAAACTATCACCACAATGCTCACCACTATGATTCCCCTTATCTCGTGTATTAATATTTTTAAGTGTAACAATTTATGATTTGCAAAAATAACTGTTGCATCTGTGTAGATTAGATAAGCAAAGTGTATGCGCGTTGTGCACGCTATACATTATGGTCAAGCATGCGCCCTTAAAATAGCATAATGAACCACGCGCAACGCGCCACTGACTTTAGACTAGTTTTTTTTGGTTAGTAGCGCAATTGTTTTTTGAAACTGCAAAATAGCATAAGAGATGGTTTGCGCCGCAACACGCCTCCTTTTTGCGCTGAACCGCCCAGGGAGCGCAAGTTCATTCCCTAGTTTGCTGACGTGCATCTGTGGAGGGAAAAACCCCGCTGTGCGCCGGCGCAAAATACGAATGATACATGCGTCACTGACACAGTCAATTGCGCTGGGTGCAAGATAGGGCCCATTAACTTATTTGTGATATCATCTTGCTCCAATACAGAATTACCAGCAGGTAATTGCCTACTTTTATAAACTGGTTAAAAGTACTAGCATCACATCTGACAGAAAACAACAATAAAATAAATCTATAAAATGCTGTGTTATTTTCAACCCAGCTTGAAGTCAAAAATAGATTAACTTATGCTGGGTTGTTTTAACACCTTGTTGGTTCAAATATAAACATTTTATAAGTTTGTACCTTTCCGACCCAAAGCTGGGTTGAAAATATCCTAGCATGTTTTATGTATTTATGTATATAAAATATATTACCTACACACATAAGCCTTATTTCAATAGTTTTCATGATGCATGCATTAAAAATTTGTGTTTTTGGGGTGTGTCCTTTAAATGCAAACAAGCTGATCACTGCATGCACTAAATGGCAGTGTAGTGGTTGGATAGTGCAGTATTATCCCCCTCTGACATCACAAGGGGAGACAAATTTCAATGAACTATTTTTTCACATGCTTGCAGAGAGTGGTTTACAAAACTAAGTTACTGGGTTGATCTTTTTCACATTTTCTAGATTGATAGAAGCCCTGGGGACCCAATTATAGCACTTAAACATGGAAAACTATCCAAATCCAAATAGTGAACATGAAGAAGTGGCTATTATGAGTAATTCAAAACACGACATACTAAATATCCGCAAGTGGAAAAACACACTACTCACTATGACACAATGCTTACAATGATGAATGTGATTTAAATGTGATAAAACTATACTATGATGCATTCGCAGCAGACATTTGTCACATAACTGTGTTTTCCAGCACTGGTAACATGTGAATGACAGCATGTTTAAGAAGACTCACGGCTGGATCGGCAGGGGTCACTGTGTGTGCTATCGTTTGATTGGTTGCTGGAGACAGAAGACACACTGGCACTGCGGACGAAGCCAAAGGCAGCCAGTTGGGCAGGAGGCAGATGTGAGAACCCCGGTGGACGCAGTCCAGACTGACCCGGTTTGGGGATTAAAAATTTGGGGGGCACACTTGATGCCATTCTCTTCTGATCCACTGTTAAACAGCAGACAAGTCTTATTATTACTGTGATCAAATTAATTTCTTCATAAACAGCCTAATGTGACTGCCTTACAGTTTTGTTTAGTCTGTAATAATGAATGAAAACATCTGAAATATTGCATTCAACATGTTGAAATTATGAAATCAACACAGCGCAATAAATTCATAACTAGTGAAGGACAACTGTAGCTCAACTGCAGCAAGAGGTCATGGCTTTGAAACCTTCATACTTTGTCATGCAAGTCGCTTTGGTTAAAATAATCTAATTATGAGATCTGGAGCATTAAAGTTTGATTTTAATCATTAATTTCAGATTGATTTTAATCTTTGACATGGTCTTACTCAGTTACTAAATAAATCAGGGTTGAAATAAATTGAAGCCAACCGTTTGAACCCATTGGGTTTTGAAGTTCAAAGGGCTCTAAATGATCCCAACCGAGGCATTAGGGTCAAATGATCTTCATTTTTACCAACAAAAAAAGAGAATTTTTTTTAACCACAACTTCTCATCTTGCAATAACCCTAGGATGCGCATCTGCAACCTTATGTAATCATGTCGAAGAGTCATGCAAGACGTATGCGAAATGCACACGTATGGACCATTTTAAACAATAAACTAACACAAAGACATTATTTTGGAGCTGTTTACACTTGGTATTAAGATGTGTTTTCATCGATCGGATCACAAATGGACGAGAGAGACACATCACGTTTACACCTGGTATTTAAATCCGTCTCTTTTGTCCACTTTCGACTGCTTCTGTCCTGAATACTGTGAGGGGGTGGTCTGTGAGACCGTGGGCGAGTCTCTCTGCTGTCATTCAAACGGAGCGGGAGTAATTATGAGTTTATATGGACGCAAACTAATATTATGTCAGAGTCCGCTGCTTGTTTAGCAAGTAAACATGCTGCACAGAGTTTTGTACGTGTGTATGTAAGAACTTTCTCTGAATTTTCAGCGCAATTGATGAAATAGGATCGCGCAACTTTCACACGCTTTCAAAACGAAAATATGGCGATTAGCCGCTTTAGTTGTATCAATAAAAAGGCTAATAATAGCGCTGTTCACCGTATGTTCACGCCAGAAGTCAAATAAGACGTAAAACTTGTGTTTAATACCTCAGATTAGATAAATGGGCGGAGAGAAGGCGGTCGCGTGTGGCTGTTCAAACACATTCAACCACATATGCGTTCCGCAACTCCAAAGCGATCCGATCGAAAGTGGTTTCGACTACCTCTGGATGTGGTTGAAAGTGGTTGAAAGTGGACGAGCTCAAAAAGTTTTGAACACCGTTTACACCTGGCATTAACTTCGTCCACTTGTGATCCGATCGACGAAAACGCATGTTAATGCCAAGTGTAAACAGCCTCTTAGTGTCATTTCACATACAACAACTTCTGAACGGTCCTCCTTCTCCACACTTGTAAACACTGCAGCGTTAGTTTTCCATACGTCATGTGTGACCTTTCGAATGCGGACACGCATCCTAGAGTTAATGCAAAACGAGAAGTTGTGTTTTTTTCAAAAATGAAGCTTCACTAGACCCTTATGCATCGATTGGGATCATTTCGAGGCTTTTGAAGCTGCACTGAACCTGGAATTTGGACCTTCAAACCCTTGGAATTAATTGAAGTCCACTAAATGGAGAAAAATCCTGGAATGTTTTCCTCAAAAAATAAACATAATTTCTTTTCAACTATATAAAGACTTAAACATCTTTGATGACATGTGGGTGAGTAAAATATCAGGAAATTTTCTTATGAAGGTGGAGCAATCCTTTAAAGTTTAGTGCTGACCTGTGGGTTCCTGTTGAGTGTTTGGAGCCGGACCAGCTGTAGCCGCATAGCTCAGGGGTGATGCTGACCTTTGGCCTTGTGAAACCACCCTGCTCTTAGCAGCAGGCTGTCTCGTGACAGCACCAAGGCCAAGCTGAGGCCTTAATGCTCTGGGAAAGCGGAAAACACCCGCAACATCATGGGAACTCAGCGGCACCCCTTTACTACCCTGAAACAGTAAGAAGCATCTCTTGAGGTCTTTGTTACCACATATTCAATAGTGGGAATCAATAATGCTTTAAGAAAACTATGTAGTCAAAAATCTAAAACACTAGTGTCCCACCTCGTGTAAGTATTCATCTTGCAGCTCTCTATGGAAACTCTCTGATTTGCCCACCATTTTGTGTGGAACGTTCTGATTAAGTGGCCTGATTCCAGATACTCCTGGAGGGGAGTAATTCCCTGACCTCTGTATGTTCTGCTGATACTTATCATAAAGAATATTAGATGAACTCAACACAGGTGAACCTCTGGACCCCTCAGTCTTGAGGTCTTTGGGGGCTGGAGAGCTGACATATGGTGTAAGTCTGGGCGGTAGTGTCGATACTTCGTAGGGGCCCTCGGAAGCTGGCTTTGCCTGAGGGCTCTTGCGGACAGAGGTGATGATTTTTGGTCTGACGTTTTTGGGTTTCTGTGCTGGAGAGGACTTCTTAGGTTCAGACTCATGTTGAGGATGTTGAGGAAGGAAAGGTTTTGGAATACTACTACTGCTGAGAAAGCTTTTACTTGCTTGCCTCAGACCACTGGTGCCCTTCTGTGGAGTTTCACTACGTTCTTGACTTGCCTCTTTTGTGCTGATAACTCTGGCTGGTGATGAAGGTGGTTGTTTTCTAGGTGAACCGGAAGTTTTAGGGGATTGAGGTGCATCATGGCGAGACGGGCTACCCCAAGGTTTTCTCCTTTCCAAACTCGATGTACTAGAACTTCGTGCTTTTTCAAAAGATGCTTGCTTCTTGTACGGTTGTGGTTCAGGACAACTAGAGTGGACGGATGAACCTGTTAAGTTTGGTTTTGATTGATTAAGATTCAAGTCAGGAGATTCCTCCTCGTAAGATTTAAGTTTATTCTTCAAATCACTAATGGAATGCTGGGAAAACTTTCTTGCAGGCTGTCTGTTATCTTGGATGAAAGGTTGACCAGATTTAGTAGTATATATTTCTTTCTGTGGATCTGTGTCTTGTGCCATAACAAGAATTTCAGATTCTTCTGCCTTGTCCTGACCTGCACTTCCTGATTCATTAGGGACCTCGTTGGCCCTTACAATGCTACAATCACTCAATCTATTTGTCAGCGGACCTGAGCTCTCATCTGTTTCAAAGTGTGTAGCTGGTTGGTTTACTTGTGCTTCTAAAAGAGGTTCCTCTGGAAAAGTGGTAGAGTTAAGATTGAGATCAACACTTACAATGTGTGTTGTGTTTTTTTCTCTTTGATGATGCTTGTCCTCTGTGTGTTGAAAGATTCGACTTTTATCTGATATGGTTAGACAACAAGACTGGGAGGCAAGAGTAAGGTCCTCAGAGAGAGTTCGGTAGGGACCTAAAGAAGCATGGCATGAATTAGAGCTGTGAGATCGACTGACATGGTCAAGGGCACTAGCAAAACTGTCTCCAAGACTAGACATTGTGGAGAAGCAAGACTCAAAAACATCATTCTCAAAGCTAACCTCTGTCTTAACTATGCTGGCCACCTTTTCTTTGCTCGTAGACTGAAAGCAAACAGTGGAATCTTGCTCTATTGAAGTTAGCAAGGAGGACATACATTTATCTATAGCAGGCTTTTTAGGAATAGTGTTCTCGTCCCTTAGTTCCTGACTTTCCAGCATCTCAAACTCAGCAAGCTCTGGGTCTTCACATGGGGAATCAGTGCTCTGGATTATCATCTTCACCTGTTCTTCAGTGTGAAACACCAAAGAGGACATTGTGCCATTGACCTCCAAAGTCCCTTCATCCCTTTTTTGGATTTCATTAGCATTGGCATCTCCATCCAAGGATTTTTCAGCATGTCTGTTGTTGTTCCTGACTTCCCCACAGCATTCTTCATTGCTGGTCCCAAAAGGTCTGACATTTTCATCATTCACACTCATCTTTCCAGAGGGTTCTGTGTTCCTAAGCTCTTGTGTTTAGTCTTGTTGATCCTCCTTTGAGGTCTGGACCCATTTCAGCTTTTAAGCTTAAAGCTAAAGTAAGTATTGGCATCTTTCACAATGGCGGTAGAGATACAGTATTGATCTTCAGTTGACATCAGTGGTTGTCTTTAACCTGTCAAAGTGAAAAAGTAACATCAACAACTGACTTAGAAATGTATTGGTGTAACCAGGTAGTCTTGAAATATTCAATATTTCATGTTTAAAGCATTAAACAGATTTTAGAGTGTATGTTCTGACCAAGGTCAGAAATGAATCAGGTAAACATTGACACAATTCTCCAAATACAAGAAGTTGTAGCAAAAGGCCTTAAAAGTTAATAGTTTATCAGATTTTTACTCGACAAGGCAGAATAATATGGATATGGACTGTATACATCAACATCAGGTTCAAAGGAAAATGCTATTAAGGTACAGTAAGACAAAAAGTCAATAAACAAATGTTATTGACTTAATAGCAATGTGCTGTGGAATATGTGCCGAATATGTCCAGTTGGATATTTGTCTTTCTGGCTGGGTTTGGGTCCAGCTTTCAAATAATAGACGCTTGGGTCTTTGGCTCTTTGGGTCCGGGTACAAATTTTTTGACCCGTGAAGATCTCTACAAGGAATGCCATTGCTTCCACTGAGAAACCACAGGTGAATTTTTTTTAACAAAAATTAGATTTATAGTTCCACCTTTGAAAAGTTCCACATTTAATGTAAAAATATATAAAAAAGGATTTCTACTTGTATACATGCAAATAATTAGTAATCTTTAGTAATCTTAATTTGACACAAAAGCCAAACAACTGAAAGTCAAAAAGTGACTGTATAATACAATTTCAAAACATAATTCAGACATTTACAGCACAATTCACATTCCCAAAATCAGATTAGTAATTTCAAAATGCAGTTCATTAACACATAAGCAAAAGAACAATTATTTCCTCAAATCCTCACATAATCTTACCTAATTACATTAAAATGTTTTCATAAATATCTATATATCGTGTTCTTGAATTAATCATCATCACACATTTATAAATGTGTCACATTTATGTATGGTCCTTGAATCTGCATTTCCAAATCCAAATGGATTGCTTTGAATTTAAGAAGGCCAACGATGCAGTCTTTTGCACAGTCTGAGATTTAAAACACAGAGAAAGATATTCTTAGCAAGATTACATCAACCAGTAAGTGAAGTTTACAGTCTGTATCTTATCTTAATGTAATGTTTTACGTCTTTTTGAAGACAGAATTTTTCATGCCGCTTTTCAAGTGGCAAGCCGCTTCGGGCTTGCGGTGATCACTGCCCAGACCTAAAGGTTACATACATTGAGGGCTTCCCTGGCTGGGGAACGACCCACCGAGGCCCCTCAATTCGTTGGTGTATGTGGCTTTGGGTTACCCTGCTGGCTGTATCTGTATGTGGCTGCTGACTCCTTCGGACTGTCAGACTCGGCTATGTGATTATGTTTGCCTGGTGCCTGACCAAGTTCAAGGGCATCTAGTTCACTGCAGTGAAACATGCAGATGCTCACACACTGGTTTTGTTGACACACGGTCATACCTGTGATAGTCTTCCTAAGAGTGATATTTAAAAAAGCTGATGTAGGCTAACATTAACTTTGTAACACTGCAAAAGATTTTGATTCTACAACCCAAAAAAAAGTAAATTATAAATCAAGATCATTTACTTACTGGTTATGTAATCTGCACAAAAAAGTGCATCTTGAGTTAAGTAAGGGGAATTATGATTGGTGGATTTAAAGCTCAATACGATTGGCTAAGCAAGACATTCCCCAAAAAGATTTGTATGAAACACGACCTGGCCGGAAGGTCTTAAATATCCCACACACAAATTCAAAGCAAACCACATGTGTGATTCAACAATCCATACAACATTTATAAATGTGTGATGATACTGTAATTATGTTATAATTGTGTGATGGTTTAGAATTATGACCACCCTTCTTTTGAGTCGTTCTGTGGTTCATGCAATACCAAAGTGTGCTTTTTGTAAACACAAGATAAGCCTTTAACTTTGATGATAAACAAAAAATAAGCAAAGACTGCACTGCAAGGGTAAAAGTATTTTTCATTCAACGGTGAAAAGACTCCCAGACATATTGCAGAGGTAATGCTTCCTTTAAATGTGATTTAGGGTAATATTTCCTCCAAATTATAAAAATAAGCTTCTTTCATGAGGAATACAAATTGATGCAACAAAATAAACTTCAATCTAGCAACTTCAGCCAGGAGTTCATTCCCTAACAAATGTTCTCAAAAGACTTTTCCAGGAAACAGAACATTTACTGATATTGCAAAGAATAAATAATGCATGAAATTCAAAAGCATCTGAAATATCCATTGATTTAGACTGCTAGACGCCATTGGACGTGTGCTGAAGACTACACTACAGTACACTGTGGAGTATTGAACGAAAACAAGCACATCATCACAAAACTGTATTCTGCTGGGCAGGACGCAACCAAATTTAAAATAAAGAGAAAAAAGGAGGCGTGAAAAGATTTTTCTTGACCCACTTTGTGAAGTCTAAGCATTAGCTTTTAATTATCACCCTCATTGCTGTCATAATAATATATCTCATCATCCTTTTTTAAATACATGCAGTCACTTCTAAGGTGAAAAAGACCTAGAAAACCTAAGTATGACCATTACATATTTACAGTATTACAGTAAATATATACACTGAATACACCATTATAATACACACACACACACACACACACACACACACACACACACATAATAAATAAAAAAATCTAAAAAATTAAAATGATTTCATACTTTAAGTTGTACAGACACAATCTATCAAATCTGAGCCATAAGTGCAAAGGCAACATTATCTTTTTAATATCATAACTGAGTTTCCTAAAAAAGCAATGGCAGGCAATGAAGACTTTTATTTACGGACTCTTCTTCCCAGATCTGCAGAAGACTGAAGTACAAACATTTCCTCTAAAGTCTCAGATGAGATCTTACCAATGTTCTGATTTGCCAAGATAACAAAGTCTGAGATTAAAATATGGTGTTTTCAATTAAACTCAAACATTTCTCATCAAATTATTTCAAGATTGTATTATCTGAACTATGTTAACTGTATTATACAGTATGTCAAATATTCCCTTATTATCTCCCAAACATTTTAAAGGAAAAACAACTAAAGGTACTCTACACATAGAGGTAATATCTGATAGGATACATATTTGAAAGTCTCCTAAGCTATAGACGGTTTCATCGGACGCATGTGCGGTGACGCGATACGCGTCTGGTCCGAAATTTACTTCCGGTTTCAGTTTTATTAATGCGTTGACTATTTGCTAATCTGAACTCTTGAACAAATACCTCGTCGAAAATAACAAATGTTTTGGTTTCCTATTAGTAATCTACATGTTGTTTATTTTGCTTGTTATATAAATAAATTACATTTAAAGTACGTTGTTGTAATGTATTCTTAGTGAAGTTTACTGGAATTTACGTGTTGAATAGAAAGTCGCTTGTTTATGTTGTTACTGCTGAAACTGTCTATAAACAAACAGCCTTACAACAATAAAAGCAAAGCTTGCATCTTTATTTAAATTAGCAATTAGACATGCAAGTAACCTTAGGATGAAGTTTCTTGACATTGTGTATATATATATATATAGTACATGAGAGATTAGAAAGAAATGAAGTGCATTCAGCAGTTTTAGTGACATTCACACTATAACAGAACTGCTAAAACAGCCACAGTAGTGACTAACTGTCACAGTCTTACTGTCTGTCTGCATGACGGTTTATCAAGAATAACATCACTGCCAAAAATACAACAAAACAAAGATCTGAACTAAGTTTTTCTCAGGAGTCAAGTTATTATTTCACGTGTAGTGAATAAGATTTGTTTGCTGGGTGGATTTCAGTTCTGATTTGATGTGAGATTGCAAAAAAGTGTTTGTAATTAGCTGCCTTATTATTTTAAAGCTCGATACGTTACAAGAGGAAATAAGGTCAACAAAATGTTTCGAATGTATGATAAAACAGATTGTGTTGTAGTCTAAACATCTAATCCTTGTGTGAGTTTTGGTCTTACCTTAGCATATAATGTTTTAAAGCATCATATGAACAAAACCTGTCTTGAGATAAACTAGAGGGAAAACCTTAAAACCTTTTCACAAACCTTAAAAACGCTGCTCACACCACATAAACAATCACTTGACCTACTTTCAGAGAGGGTTCAGACGCACTTCAGATACAAAAATGTAAAAAAAATCCTCAAAAGTCTTGAGTTTACTAATGCATATTTGATGTAGGATATTTAAAATTCTTTTATTTTAAAGCTTCTACCAAGACTAAATACAGGCATGCATCTGAATAAATATTTCATAAAGACACTTCAATCACAATTCATAAAATAAAGATACATTTTTATACATTTTAGCAGATGTTAAAGTAGATTACTCAAGACGTTGTTTTGTAGTAAAAATGTACTTTGTGCCCATTTAAACCTTTAATCAAACACAAAACACATGTGGATTAAATAAATAACAAAACTCAGCAGACGTGAAGCTAAGCACAAGTCATTAACAACATATGGAGGCCTTGGGATCCAACATAATATTACTAAAGGTTTAACTGTGCTTTCTCTGAACGTTATTGGGATGGTGGTACGAAGGCGTAAAGGTCTAAAAAAGCCCAGCAGGGACTCATAACACCTGTATTGTACTGTATATCTGCAGGACTGAGATGCTCTCACGGGTGATGTAAAGTGAGCTGATAGTGAATATGAGAAAGCAACAATTGTTTTGTCTTTACGCTGTTCAACTGAGCATAGCTGATGAATTCCTGCATTTTCCAAGACCTTACTTGACTATAGACCAATGTTACGTCAGACCAATGGAGGGAGTATACATACAGATATAATAATATTATTAATAATAACCAAATACAGTTTGATCTTAGATCTGCCTGCACCGTGTGCCTGCACATATGAACTTTAAAATCAAAGACAATTAATCAATGAAATCAATAGAATGCCAAAAAGCTAAGAGTTGAGTACATTATTTAACACATTTAATAAAGAAGAAATACCAAACTAATGAGTTTGTAAATTACTAACTATACTAGTTACAAAATGGTCTTCTTCATATTTCACAAGGCACGTGACAAAACAGGCAATGAGAAAATTTGTTAAGTGACTCTTGTAAATTTTTTATGATGTTTGCATAATTCATAAGGAAAAAGAACAAGGTGTGGTATCTGTCTATTGTCTAGATTGAACTAGACTTATTATATATGACCCTGCCTTTGAAATAAAGGCTAAAGGGTCTCAATCTAATTTTGATTATTGAGATTAAAAGCATCATTTGACTTCACTCATTGATTTCACAATTATTTACATAACCTCACTTATATTTTCACAGAATGTTCTGTATGATTTTTGTAGAAAACAGTAGGCTAAATCACAGAAAATAGTCTTAAGCTGGGATTTTACAGGTGGGGGGGAACCAAAACAACGTGTGTACTACTGACTCTGTACTGTAATAGTTTCTGTTTGATGGCATAATCCTGGTCTAAGGGATTCTGAATTCTGGTCCAACCTGTTTTAGCATCTCTCTACTGCAACTGTCCAACTTATCTGAGCAGCATAAAACACTAACTCAAAGATATAGCAACAAAAACAAAACCATATTCAGTAATCAGCTTCACACTGTAAACAATTCATCGCTGCCATACATTTCAAAGTTTAATCAACTAGAAGTCAGTTCAAATGACTATTTTGTATCTTGACTAAAGATAAGTTGTTATAACTTATAAAATATAGATGAAATAACAGCAACTCATCTCTAGTCAAGATAAATAATAGTCATTTGAACTGACTTGTAAATCCAAGTTGATTAAACTTAAAAATTTAAAGCAGCAAAGAAGTTTTACTGTGCAGTAATCAATAACCACACTGAACTGCAGCATTAAGTTAAAACAGCTTGGTTATGCAAGTTAATTTAACCTACTATTTTAAGTTTTGACTTGCGATAAGTTGACATAATTTAAGCACTGAAAAAAAATGATTCATTGAATTTAAAAAATTTAAGGTAAGTGGTTGCAATCAATTTATTTAAGCTACATTAAAAAAAAAAAATTGTAAAGTAAAAAAAATATATAAAACTTTTGTTTAAATGTAGCTTAAATAAAATGATTGCAACCACTTACCTTAAAAAAATTTATTAAATTCAATGAATCATTTTTTTCAGTGAGGGATAGTTCACCCAAAAATGAAAATTCTGTTATAATTTTCTCATATTGTTCTAAATCTATACGAATTATTTTTTTCTGAGTCAATGTCAATGGTCACTATCAGCTGTGTGTTTACCATCATTTCTCAAAATATCTTCTTTTGTGTTCATCAGAATAAAGAAATTCAGGTTTAGAACAACATGAGGATGAGAAAATGATGACGAATTTTCATTTTTGGGTGAACTATCCCTTTAAAGTAAAAAAAGGTTAAACTGTTTACTTATATTTTTATCTCACCATCACTTAACAAATTATATCGATTTGATATATATTGTTTACAGTGGTACCTACTAATGAAATACTGACCTTTTAACTCAGAAAATGTATTTTAGTCTAATATAATAAAAGAGTAATTTTTATTAACTGTAACTGTCTTTAGGATTTTGTACCTTATTTTTTTCATTTGACCATTGAATCGCCCCACTGATACTAATACTCTATTTTATGTATAATAATTTTATTTGGACAAACCCTCAACCCAAAGTATTTTTAGGGCTGCATAACAATTAATCGCGATTAATCGTTTGCAGAATAAAAGTTTTTGTTTACATCATATATGCGTGTGTACTGTGTATAATAATTATGCATAAATAAATAAATACACTTGCATGTAGGTATTTAAGGTGTATTTACATGTGTATATACATTTTTATATTTATATATAATTTATATTATATATAAATATTTAATCTATACATATTTTTTTCTTTAAATTATACATGCATGTGTGTATATTTATTTATACATAATTATTATACACAGTACACACACATATATGATGCAAACAAAAACTTTTATTCTGCAAACGATTAATCGCGATTAATCGTTATGCAGCCCTATTTCACTTTGATACACAATTCATCCTGACATGGTTGTTGGAGACATGAATGATATTTCAAACCGTGTTGAGGAGATTGTGATTACTTTTCTAGCCAAACTATAATATTGCTTGCAGAATGATTAAACTGCTATAGACATAAGCCATAACTACAGTCCAGAATGACACTTGTGACAAACAAATAGCGACCACCATACAGTATAGCAATATCACAGCAAAGTGTTAAAAAACACCTTAACAACCACAAAGTATGAAGACAGCAACACCCAACACACCCTACAACTTTTACAATCACGTTCAAAAATCAACAAACGCCCCTTTTTTGTTTTGATTGCACAATCAGTGCACTATATTTATGCTGGCTGCTACAAGTCACAATCAACAATAGCTTAACACATTTTTAAAAACATTGATATTAAGTTCATAAAAGTGGCGGCATTTGTGACAATCGAGGCAAGAGAAAATACAACCAGTTAGGCTAATGCGTTCCTTTCCATAAAATGACATCAAAATTAGTAACACACGTTGTAACATGTTTCTACTGCACCTCACCCTGTTAAGTTCAATGCCGTTACCGTTTTAACACACATCTCGCTGACTAGAGAGATTATTGACAAATGGTAAGGAAGGACAGACAGACTGTTGGAATTTTTGTACCAGACACAGAGTATAAATAAAACACTTACGGCGTGTCCCTCCAGGCGTCAACATGAAACTCACACCCACTGCCCATGAGTGTTTTTGTGAATGCTTCCTCTTTGCTATTCCTCTTTCACTGCACTGTAACATGTTCAGACTGCTATTGACAGTAATGCTGCCAGCCGCAGGACGCTAAAGTAGCTGTCATAGTCATTAAAATGCATGAAATTCCTCTCCCTTCCCATGATGCATTCACATTGCACCTGTTCACTAATCAGACCAGCTAACCTAGAAGAGACCTGGATTAGTGAAACATCTGTCTTTCTTTACATGCGTGTGCAGACCACTCTCTTTTGTCAAGCGTCTCACCCTCTCTTCTTCAAATGAAAGCAGCAATTACAACGTTCAAAGCTGGAGCGCTGATCAAATATTAACATCCAAATGAAAATGGAAACCACACCTCCTTTCACTCTCAAGAGCCAACCCCTCATCAGCTTTGTGTGAGGAGAAAAAACGTCAATGACAACCAATCAGAGACAAAAATACAGGTGCTGAATGGTTCCACGAAGAACCTTTAACATCTCAAGATTATAATAAGGTAAGAAGAAATGGTTCTTGGTTGGTATCACTGTGAAGAACCTTTTAAGCATCTTTATTTTTAGTAATTTCGTATCATGCAAAATCAGTCTGTATAATGCTTGGCACATAACTGATATAGCACAGTCTGTCTGTGATTCTTACAAAAACTTGGTTTTAAAAATGTCAAGCAAGAAAATTTAAAAATTGCTTAATCTTACTTTTTTCCCACCAGACATTAGAAACAAAGTCTGGAGTATATGGGAACATTTATTTAAAACTTTTACTTATGATTTAATATATTTTGTAACATAATTTTAAAAATAAGTCTTAAAAAATCTCATTACCGCAACAGAAGTTCTCTTTACCGCAACTG